>NC_139542.1:14453626-14720438 GCF_965153285.1 Podarcis tiliguerta | reverse complement strand
TCTTCTGTCCCGCAGCCTAGTTTTTAACATGGCCTTGGCAATTGGAAAACCACAGCACCCAGGAGATCCTCTGTAAGCCCAAGTTGCCGTAACTTTGTGCAAAACAGTTGTAGCCCTGGGGAAGGGAAGGGGTCTGTAAAGTATCTCTGTCTGCTGAAAAACACACGTTTAGCTTTTCTTGTATGCAGATCCTCATGCCCAGCTGTGAATGCACACCTCGTTTCTGAATGCAAAGTTCTTTGGACCGGGTCCTCTGGTCAGAAGCAGAGGGTAAGAATTGCATGGTCTTGGGTGCTCTGACTGCCTAGCTTCACGGACATGTCTAGCCTTATGGAAATATGCCCATTATTTATTGTTGGGAAAACGCCCTGGGGTGCCCCTGCAGCCCCCGACCTCCGAGCATCCTATGGTATGCGCAGCTCTGGAAAAGACATGTCCCTTCTTCTCCAGTGCGCTTCAGCGACATACACCAAGTGGTATATGCACACTAGAATCATAGAATCATAGAGTTGGAAGAGACCACAAGGGCCATCGAGTCCAACCCCCTGCCAAGCAGGAAACACCATCAGAGCACTCCTGACATATGGTTGTCAAGCCTCTGCTTAAAGACCTCCAAAGAAGGAGACTCCACCACACTCCTTGGCAGCAAATTCCACTGTCGGACAGCTCTTACTGTCAGGAAGTTCTTCCTAATGTTTAGGTGGAATCTTCTTTCTTGTAGTTTGGATCCATTGCTCCGTGTCCGCTTCTCCGGAGCAGCAGAAAACAACCTTTCTCCCTCCTCTATATGACATCCTTTTATATATTTGAACATGGCTATCATATCACCCCTTAACCTCCTCTTCTCCAGGCTAATCTGGCATAACACTTCAAGAAGAACGAGACATCATAGAGCTAATCTACATATTTATTTACACACTACATACAGACAAAGGAATCATTGCGCCCTTTCTCTCCAGCTCCAAGAGAACAGACAGGACAAAAGCAAAAGTACAGTGTAACAGTACACAAAGCGGAAGAGAGAAGACTGTCTTCCGTTCCCACACTCCCCCAGACAGGCATGTGAATTACACCAATCACATCTGCAGCATTGGAGGCATGAAATGCTAACAGTTATTTATTTATTGCCGTTACATGTATCCCACTTTTCAGGATACAAATCCTTCCAAGTAACAGCAAAATACATTGTTTAAAAACACAATGAACCATGTCAACATATATAAAGTCATCAGGGTCCCTCTCAAAGGGCAGGCAGGGAGATGGCTCTGTGATAGGTAGAAAGGGCATGTTTCAGTTGAATCTGGGTCCTTCGCTCTGAAATTCATCCTATACCTTGGACCCCCAGATAGGTCTGGGGGACACAACTGCGTGAAAATACAGAGTACAGCTGTCAGTCCATAGTGAGCTAGGTAGACCAATGGTCTGATCTGCTATAAGGCCTGACTTGCTATACGGTCTTTCATGGTATCCTTCCCACTGGGCAATTAGTGGTAGATGGTTTTATGCTGATGGGGATTGTTGAGCTGGAACAAACTCTGAAGTCGTCTTTGCTTGCTTTCCTCTCTTATGCATATAAGCAAACTGACAACAGCCTGGCTTGCATGTTGTGATAAGCCACAGTGGCAAAATTACATAACTTAAGTAATTTATGTAATTAATTACGTAATTTATGTAATGACGTTGTCATTCCATTATTCCACCACGGTCATTTCAATGCAAAGGAAACACAATGCAAAAGATGGGCCAGGGGAGGCAACAACAACAACAACAGAATTGGCTTCTGTTCTGGACACGGAATGAATAAGTGAACATTGGCAATTTCTGTTCCTGTTTCTGTTTTCAATGGAATTCTTCAACATCCCATTTGGGAGGAGCAATCCACTTCTTTGAGGCCCAAGCTACATGACGAGGCCAGAGGTGTTGAGTGTTAAAGCCAGAGACGAAAGTTTTTTTGGATTAAGTGGAAAGGAAGATTGCCCTGATTCAATTATCAGCATGGCCACCTCCGATGAGTACTTCTGATCCCATGCAGGTTTACTGAAAAGTAAGCAGCAGCGTAAATTGGGGCGACATGCAAATACCGTATTTTTCGCTCTATAAGACGCACCAGGCCACAAGATGCAGCTAGTTTTTGGAGGAAGAAAACAAGAAAAAAATATTGTGAATCTCAGAAGCCAGAACAGCAAGAGGGATCACTGCGCAGTGAAAGCAGCAATCCCTCTTGCTGTTCTGGCTGCTGGGATAGCTGTGCAGCCTGCATTCGCTCCATAAGACGCACACACATTTCCCCTTACTTTATTTTGTTTTTGTACAGAGGGCCATTGTGACTACTTTTCTGGAAATAACTTTCCCTTCCAAGTGTTCTGAAATTTCATTAAAATAGAGGAGCCCTTTAAAAGGAAGGAAAACAAGAAATGAGCAGGGAGGAAGGAACGCTGATGGGATGGAAGAATGGAGCCGCTTCAAGAAGCAGTAGTCACATTTAGTCTCTGGGCTGAAGGAGGTCCACCTGTGTTTTAAAGGAACAGCCAAGTTTCACATTGTCTTCAAACAGATTATCCATTTGATCAGCACCTAACCTGAAGAAAGCTGCTTGGATTCTTCTCATGCGACAGGAGCTTTGGCCAGAATAGGTAGGATAATCACTCTGTAGCAAACAGCATTTGCAGATAAAGTAAACTTTGATAACCGAGACAGTGTGACAAAAGCTCCTGTTTCAGCATGAATCTTTTTCTAAGAGGCATGTGCTAGCTTTGAGCCATACTGCAGCCATCCCAGTCAGGAGATCACAGGTCTTTCAAATCAAACACAATGTGATTAGATGGCAAAGGCATATTAATCCAGATCTGCACTCCATAAAGCAGAGTTATTTGGAGCACTAGTTAATTACGTCCTTATGAAATCATATAGAGCAGACCTGCAATACACTTTGGAAAAGGATTCTTTTAAAAATTGAACCTCTCCACTTCTCTAAGAGGAGACTCGGGATACACAATTTTTAAAAAATCACAATAAAAAATTATAAAAGTACCAAAAGCAACACTCAAGCAGTAATAACGGCAGCAGCATAAATGCAACTAAAGTAAAATAAAATATAGTTACTAGTTAAGAGCTCAGAAGAATAGGATAGATTTACAGCACACTCCAAACTCAAGATCTGCCAGCTTGAGCAGGTTTGAAATAGGCAGATCTTGGACTGAGTTGGGACTTTGCTGGTGTAACCCCCACATCATGACAAAGCCTGCAGCAGTTAGAAAGCCCCAGTTGAAGACTTGCATTCTCCAATGCTATTTGGAAGACATTAAACCTTGCTTCTCTTTGTGGCTGTCTTGGCTTCCTGATTTCTATTCAGCTGTCTCGCATAAGGGAAAAAACCTGTCTTTGTCTTTTGATGCTGTACCCTGGGCTTCCCAGCGATGTGATATTCAATCCCTATAGTTCACCCGAGAGTGTAATGTAACTGGAATTGAGGTCAGCTGCAAAACTCAGCAGAAACCTTGATCTGAAGCACTTTGGCTGCAGGTAGCTAACTAGAAATAGTAACATGAGAAAATAAAAGGAGGGTGGATCCCTCTCTCTCTCTCTCTCTCTCTCTCTGATTTTAAACATGGAAACCTATGTGCCCAATGCGAATATCCAAAATCACAAGCGAAAATTGACTTCCACGAGTGATCACATAAACCTCAGATGCATTTTCAGGAATACACAAAAGCAGACAATCTATTCCCTGTCTTTTAGGTTCACAGTTGTGAATGGGACAATCAAATTTAGGTGACCGGCAGTGCCGTTTACCAGTGCACACTGGAGAGCCGGTGTGGCATAGTGGTTAGCGTGTTGGGAGATCAGGGTTTAAATCTCCACTCGGGCATGAAGTTCACTGGGTGACCTTGGGCCATTCACTGTTTCGCAGCCTAACCTACCTCACAGGGTTGTTGTTGTTGGGGAATAAATGAGGAAGTGGGGAATGACGTACAACAGAAGCTTCTACCCAGACCCCTCTACTGGAGTACAATGGTACCTCTGGTCGTGAACGGGATCTGTTCCCATTCACAACATGAAAAGAGCACAACCCGCAGTGGTGTGTTTGCGCATGCACGGGTTGCATTTTGCTGCTTCTGCGCATGCGTGTGATGTCATTTTGCGCTTCTGCGCATTCGCGAGCGGCGAAACCTGGAAGTAACCCTTTCCGGTACTTCCGGGTTGCCGCGGGACATAACCTGAAAGAACATAACATGAAGTGGACAGAACATGAGGTATGACTGTACCCTGTGATATTGCTTCTGCATGGGGTTGAGGCACCAAATCATCTCCACACTCGAAACTAGACTAAAGATTCCACCCAATGCCTTATCCGCCAAAGGTTGTGACAATTGCTGTGAGGAAGGAGAAACCCTCAAACGGGGCCCAATTTGTTTGAAGGCAAATTCCTTCCTGGCCCTGAATATGGTGACCATTTCGACCACAAGCGAGGTCTAAGCATAAACCGAGAGAACAGTTGTATACAGGGCAGGCGGGAAGGTTGCTGACTGCGCTGGCGAGTCCAGCACAGCCGGCTTAAATCCCTCCGCAGTGGACCAAAGTGAAGACTTTGCCACTTCAGTCCACCGCTTTTCTCTGCCCCCAACAAAGGCCATGATTGGCCCCATTTTGAATGAGGTTTTGGTGGACAATCCTGCAAGACCCTGCGACCGGCTGAGGAGGATTCCAATGGCCTGCTGCGAGGGCAAAACGATTCCTTTATGCCTCAGGGATCCGGGCCGGGCCTCAACCACCGCCCACCTGGAATTCTAGCAATGCATTGTGGGATAGTCATTAACTAGTTGTTTTCCACAAAAGATGAACATGGGCAAAGCCAAGATTAAATGATAATGGTGCTGAGGGAGGCATGTGTAAGTGAGGGATGGTAAACAAGGAGTGACAAGAAATGATATCTGGAGACAGTGCCGGATTTACCTATAAGCTAAACAAGCTATAGCTTAGGGCCCCACTCTCTTGGGGGCCCCCAAAAAAATTAAAGGGGAAAAACCTGGATGTACATTTCCAAAATATAAGATAAAAAACAAATAAAATGGCTTTAGATACCTATTAGGTCCATAAATTACCATATAGCATGTATTCAACACAAAAAACAGCGACAATTTGTTGTTGACAGAGGACAGTTGGACATATAAAGGGCCCCATTACCTTCAGTAGCTTAGGGCCACATCAAACCTAAATCCAGCCCTGCCTAGAGGGGACTTGCACTAGGCAAGATCAAGTGCTTGAGTTGGGGAATTAAGTGGGACATGCAATGTCTAGTTGGCTACTAGATATTATAACGGGTGAAGAAGCAAATGTTTGTTCCATTTTAGTGGAGTGAAATTTTCATGTCCCGTGGCTAAAGTTAGCTGGCTTCCAGCACTATCTGCATTTTTGCCTTGAAAATATTCTTACATCTATGCATTAGCCAATAGGGACCTTGACCTAGAAGTACCATTTATCACATGGACTATTATAGCTGCTCCCAAGAAGCTGATTTAAAAGGTGCTTATATCAGACAGAGCAAAACTGTTGCTAGTATCCAGAGTCCTTGGCATTAAGATTGTTTAGCAGTGGAGCACGAGACCTTGGGAAAGAAAATGAACCTCATAAGCAAGGCAGAGTTATTTGTCAGCATTTAATATCCATTCCCTTTAATCAATACGGCCCAGAGAATGAAAAATGTGAAAAAGGGTAAACAAGCAAACAAAGCACAAAGACCTCATTCTAAATCAGTAAAATACACATTTCCGATTGACATGCAGGGGCAATGAGACCACAATAGTCTTCCCTAATGAGACCACAATAATCCCAAAAAGGGGGGGGGGGATAAAGAAAACTACAGGAATAAAACCACTATGAAATATCACATGAGAGGAAAGCGAGAGAATGGAATATCCACAAAAACAATTTGAATCATAGAATCATAGAATCATAGAATCATAGAATCATAGAGTTGGAAGAGACCACAAGGGTCATCGAGTCCAACCCCCTGCCAAGCAGGAAACACCATCAGAGCACTCCTGACATATGGTTGTCAAGCCTCTGCTTAAAGACCTCCAAAGAAGGAGACTCCACCACACTCCTTGGCAGCAAATTCCACTGTCGAACAGCTCTTACTGTCAGGAAGTTCTTCCTAATGTTTAGGTGGAATCTTCTTCCTTGTAGTTTGGATCCATTGCTCCGTGTCCGCTTCTCTGGAGCAGCAGAAAACAACCTTTCTCCCTCCTCTATGTGACATCCTTTTATATATTTGAACATGGCTATCATATCACCCCTTAACCTCCTCTTCTCCAGGCTAAACATGCCCAGCTCCCTTAGCCGTTCCTCATAAGGCATCGTTTCCAGGCCTTTGACCATTTTGGTTGCCCTCCTCTGTACACGTTCTAGTTTGTCAGTGTCCTTCTTTGGCCTGTTCTCAATTTGCCTGTTCTCAATACTGCAGACAGCTCCTGCTGTCTGTAAGAGGAGCAGGTTGAATTTGTCAAAATTGGCACTTCCAATACTTTCATGGCACAAATTTGACCTTCCACGATTGCTCCTCTGGGACAACCTGGTATCCTCCAGATCTTTGGGACTCCAGATCCCATCGGTCAGTGGTCAGGGATGATGGGAATTGAAGTCCGAAACATCTGGTTGGGAAGCCTGCTCTAGGCTTTCCCTGTCCTCAACACGTGGATGGTATATAAAAATTTAACTGATGCAATCAATTTGTCATGCCAGTTTTAACCAGCGAATACATTGATTAAATCTGCATGTTTGAAGTATGTTCTTTCTCTACCCCCACTCTGCAAAACAATCAAAAAACAAAAAAAACCCCACAAACCCAACTTTACTCAGCACCATTTTTGGCTTCTGAGAGTTTACTGGGAATTTCTGGCACACTTCCAAGCCTAGTCCGAAAAGTTAAGGGCTAGAAACTTGGCTATTAAATGAAAGCCAAGTTTCTAGTCCTAATGAAGTCTGTATTCTTTTCTGGTGTCTTTTGAGTTTCTTTCTTCAGCAACTACTTCTCTAAGTCGTCGAATGAGCGACATTTTCTGTATGAACACTTGGAGTGTTTCCACACACAGCACAACCTAAATCATTTAACCTACTGGCTTCCCAGAGCTTACATTCAGGCAAATTCATACATTTTAATTTGTGTGCTTTATTAGCATCACATTAAAAATTATTCTGGAACAGTACAACCTCTATCATCATAACCCTTATCCTCCCTCACATTTTGTTTTTAACAACAGTCCTGTGAAGTAGGTTAAGCTGAGAAAGATTGAAGTTTTAAGGCCGCCCAGTGAGCCTGAATGTGGATTTCACTAGCCCAGTCCCCTAACGGCTATATCGCAGTGTCTCTGTTAGGTTCAGCTGAGCTTCCTCACAGTTGTACATACGACTGAGGCTTAGCTGTAAAGAATACTAAATCGCTTGACACCAAAACTGCAGGAAACTTGGATGCATTCACTAGGGAAGCAAGCGCTTCCAGCTAAAATTGCTCCCCGGATCAGATTTGGGCATCAGGCCTTCAGTTGGCTATCCCCAAATCTGGGCAGACTTTGACAGAAATGTAGAGAAATGGGAATCTCCTTTGGTTCACCAGGAATCCTATTTACAGACATGTATGCTTATTTTGGGTTCATATCGTGGAACATCCATTTATGTATCTAACTTGTTTGTACTGCTCATGAGAGAGCTGTGTGTGTGTGTGTGTGTGTGTTTTCTGCCTTGGTTTGCTCCCTAATTTCAACCACACAATGTTTTCCCCTTGATATGACTTAGTGTGCCATCTCAGGTGAACGGTTAACTCCTCAGAGTGAAGGAGTGGCAGAAACATTCTTCCTCCCTCCCTCTTTCTCAAAAGAAACACCGATTCAGTCCCAGATTTTTATCCTGTTTTAGAAGGATTTATAAGCAGGCCTCATTTAAGCAGATTTTTATGGTGATTTGCCTCTTCAGGGAAGCTTTGGAAGGATAAATAGGCTGGAATGGGGAAATATTTTTATTGTCTGAAAGATGAGCCTGATGTTTTATTTGCATTTGTGTATATTTTATAAGTGGTAGAACTTATGTTTCGTAAGCCTATTTGCAGCAGATTTAGGGAAACATCAGTATTTCAGGCGATCTGCCTTTTGGCACATTTGATACCCTCAGGAGATGTTTTCTTTCTTAATTCCTTCATTATGGAGGCTGAAGCATCCTCAGAAGTAAAGACTGTTGCTAGTCTCAAGTCTTTCTTTTAAACGAAGAAAAAGGGGGAAAGGGCTTGTGCCAGTATTTTGTCAAGGAAGAGGACTAAATATTTATGATGAGATTTAGGTCACATTTAAAGCACTATTGTACCACTTTAACTGTTATGGAGAAAACCTGGGAACTGTAGTCTATTAAGGGTGCTGACCTCGCTGAGTTACAGTTCCCAGCACCCTTGCTACAGGTATCTGGGACGCAGGTGGCTCTGTGGTCTAAACCACTGAGCCTCCTGTGCTTGCGGATCGGAAGGTTGGCGGTTCGAATCCCCACAATGGAGTGAGCTCCCGTTGCTCTGTCCCAGCTCCTGCCAACCTAGCAGTTCGAAAGCACGTCAGTGCAAGTTGATAAATAGGTACTGCTGCGGCGGGAAGGTAAATGGCATTTCCGTGCGCTCTGGCACTTGTCACGGTCCTCCTTGCACCAGAAGCCGTTTAGTCATGCTAGCCACATGACCCAGAAAGCTGTCTGTGTACAAACGCTGGCTCCTTTGGCCTGAAAGTGAAATGAGCGCCACAACCCCATAGTTGCCTTTGACTGGACCTAACTGTCCAAGGGTCCTTTACCTTCTTACCTTTACAGGTATCAGGATTCTCCATGACAGTTAAAGTGCTACATTAGTGCTTTAAATGCAAGGTGCGGATGTGTCCTTAGATTCAGCGCAACGTATGTTTGGGCTGCCTCATCCCATGTGCTGCTTTGGGATCTCTGAGTGGCACTGAAGAGGTCTTATTAATCCTCCTTTGACTCAAGCTCAACTAACAGTGGTGCAAAGTGAGGGGTCCCCCAATTTGGAAAGACCCTCCTGCTAGGCAGTGTGTGAACCTGGGGCTCACTGCCACCCAGGAGTGCCAACTTGAATAAAATATGTGGGGGAAGGTAAGCCCTGCCACACATACTCTGTCACATGGCATGGCACATACATCCCATTTGAATGGCGATGCCTATCAACTCTGAGGGGACCTGACCCTCTCAAATATTTCGGGGGGGGGGTGTCAAAAGCACCTTAGCTCCTATGTCACCACCCATGTATGCCATGAAAAGCTATGTTTTAGTATGGTATGCCTATGTGCCCTATAGCTCCAGGTGTCTATTTTCGGGAAAATAATAGGAGTGCATTCTAGAGCAGTTGGGGTATACAGCGGTAACTCGGAAGTTAAACGGAATCCATTCTGGAAGTCAGTTCAACTTCCAAAATGTTCAAAAACCGAAGTGCGGCTTCCGATTGGCTGCAGGAAACTCCTGCAGCCAATCAGAACCTGCAGAACCCATGTTGGACGTTCGGGTTCCAAAGAATGCCCTCAAACCGGAACACTCACTTCTGGGTTTGCGGTGTCCGGGAGCCAAAACATTCGACTTGCAAGGCGTTTGGGATCGAAGGTATGACTGTGTTTTGATTTTTTATCTTCTGGCCTGAAAATTTTTCAGGTTGATGCTAGCCGAATTCAAACATTTCCTTTGCAGTGTGGGAGCCATGTTGCTTTGCTGTGTCCCTCAGAACTCCGGTGCCTTGTAAAAAAGGCTCCACATTGGAGTTATGGCTTCATCTCATTACTTCCCACACCAATGCCATCCTTTTCTGGGCATCTGTGGGAAGGAAAATAAGAGCTTTATCCCACTTGTCCAAATGGTGCTTTTTAAATTTTTTATTACAAATATTACCAGAACAGTTTAGATGGGGTAACCTCGTATCTGCAGCCTCCTGCACACTAGAAAGGTAAGATTTGATTCATCCTATCCTTTAAAGTCAGGAATCGGTTGAATATAAAAGTTGAGTGACAGAAGGGACTGGGTTTGTGGCTCAGGCAACATAAAAAAAAGAGAATTAAGGAGCATGTGTTTCCATATCCTACGCTGCCTCTAAAGGATAAATCGCTCACCAAATGACACTTCATCTCCCAAGCATGTCTGTGCTAACAGTTGGATGCTAAGCGCCAGTCCATTTGGCTCCCAGGGGTATCGCGCACCTCCTGGCCAGATGCTCTCTCTTTCTGAGTATATGACATACATACCTATTCACAGCACCTTGCCAGGGGTGGGGGAGAGGAACACACCCACCTGCTTTTACATTTATGCCACAGATCACCACTCATCTTGCCATCTGCTCCAGCAGACGCCGTGTCCAAATGCAAGAGACATTTCATGCAGTCCTCCTGATAGCGCACAGCGATAGAAAACCATACTTCCTCTTTGGCTCGGTAACTGGTTTCTCTTATGCCAATGCGATGACGGATTAAAAGGAGATGATCCGAGAGCAACTCACCTGTAAGGAAAAGGTGGTGGCATTTGGGACTTCATAGTTTGGAGGAAAGGTGACGAAGAGGTGACACGCTAGAAGTTACGCATGGACAGAAAAGTAGATGAAGGTTTTTCCTCTCTCATAACACTCAGACTTGTCGACAGTGAAGCTGAATGTTGGAAGGTTCAGGGCAGATAAAAGAAAATACTTCTTCCCGACAGTTAAACTACAGAACTCGATTCCACAGGAGGCCACAGGATGATCACCAACTTGGGTGGCTATAATGGGAATGGGATGGCTATGCTTTGTCTCCACGGTCAGAGGCAGCAATACGGAGGACCTTACAGTCTTCAAATAAAAACATATTGGAGATCCTGGGCCACAGGGAGGTTAGGCTGGCCTCAACCAGAGCCAGGGCTTTTTTGGCCGTGGCCCCGATCTGGTGGAACAAGAGACTAGGGCCCTGCAGGACTTGACATCTTTCTGCAGGGCCTGCAAGACAGAGCTGTTCCACCAGGCCTTTGGCCAAGGCACAGTCTGACCCCCTCCTTCTGCAATCCTCATAGAACTCTAGCGCAATGGTTGCCATTAATTTGACTCTGAATTGATTTTAGAATGAATTGATTTTAGAATATATTTCAATTAATTGATTGTGATTTTATGTAAACTGTGTTATTTTTACTGTTAGCTGCTCTGAGCCCGGCTTCGGCTGGGGAGGGTGGGATATAAATAAACATCATTATTATTATTATTATTATTCAGAACACTAGTGGCTGGAAACCACAGGAGGCAAGAGTGCTCTTTTACTCAGGTCCTGCTTGCTGGTTCCCACAGGCATCTGGTTGGCCACTGTGAGAACAGGATGTTGGACTAGATGGGCCATTAGGCTGATCCAGCAGGCATTTTCTGTGTCATCAGTAAACCTTGTGCATTACAAGCCATTTTGCAGAGCCTGAATTCCATAGTCAGTGTTCAGAAAACACTGATGGAACTAAAACTCGGCCAGTATTTATTTACTCTATAAACGCTGTCCTTAATGGCTGTCAACAACCTTGCTGATACCCTGGCTTCACCTAGATTATTATTATTATTATTATTTTATTATTTACAGTTGTATCTTGGGTTACATACACTTCAGGTTACATACGCTTCAGGTTACAGACTCCGTTAACCCAGAAATATTGCTTCAGGTTAAGAACTTTGCTTCAGGATGAGAACAGAAATTGTGCTCCGGCGGCGTGGCAGCCGCAGGAGGCCCCATTAGCTAAAGTGGTGCTTCAGGTTAAGAACAGTTTCAGGTTAAATATGGACCTCCGGAACGAATTAAGTACTTAACCCGAGGTACCACTGTATATGCCACCCATCTGATTGGGTTGCCCCAGCCACTCTGGGCGGCTCCCAACAAAATATTAAAAACACAATAATAAAAAAAAACTTCCCTAAACAGGATTGCCTTCTTATTTGGTTGAGAAGAATGGCAGAAACCAAGCAACCAGCACTACCACCCCACAGAGCTATTGCTTTGCTCTGTCTAAAAACAAAACTGAGTGGAGGAACAGTTCAGTCTAACTAAAACCCCTTCCCTGTGAGGCAATAGATCTTCTCAGAGAAGTGGGGCCGCCATTATTTTTCAGCGGAGCACAACAAAGGATTCCATCTTTTAACGTTCTTCTGAGCAATCTCAAATGTTAGGCCTCACATATCACTGAGCAGGAGAAAGCCAGCAACGAGAAGAAGAAAACGTCAAAGCACCAGGACTAGGTCAAGACATGCACCACACCTGAGGGCCATAGATTAGCTTAGTGGGTGCCGAACCCTACATCAGTTGCCGCCTGAGGCAGCTCTTTTAGTCCGCCTAATGGTAGGGCTGGCACTTGGTGAGGCATTTTTCTAACTTACTGTATAAAACAAAACCCGAAACCTGCCGTTAAAGAAATACATAAACTACCATCTCCTCTTGTCTTCTTGCGCTGGCAACTGGGAAGGATGTTCCATCAACCACCTTAAGAAATATGGCCGTGCTTTGCACTGCAGCTCCTAGTGCAGAGTAAATAATTAAAGCTGCCTCCGTGAAAAACATTCCGCAGCAGGGAAGGAATAAAGAATCTTCCTCGAAGAGAAAATCCATTAAGTCACACAGTGAGGAATTAGATTTGGGGCGTGGGGGGGTTGGAGAGAGAGAAGGAAATCAAGCCATCATAAATAGCTACTTGGGGAAGCTGCCTGGCAAATGAGGAGCCAAAGTCTTGAAGAGGGAAGGAGAGCAAGTGAGCATTTGTATGTATCTGCAGGTGGCTGCCATTTCCTACCTTGGTCCTCCTCCCTCGTTGGTGTTTTTTTTTCTTTTTCACAACATCAGGCACACTGTTGATATAGGAGGCGTGAAAGTCACCAATGGGAAGCCACATGCGCCGAACAACAACTTCAATGCTTTGTTCTGTATGTTAGAGCCCCTGCGGATGAACGAGAGCTTGGTTGCGCTGGCGAAGGGCAAAGACGGCAAACACAGAAATGACAAAATGACCCCTGCCATCCCTTCCAACTCTGCAATATTCAGCTATCTTCTCTTTAAAAGACATCTGAAGGCAGCCCTGTTTAGGGAAGTTTTTAATATTTAATGCTGTACAGTGGTACCTCTGGTTACTTAAGAACCAGAGGTCCGTTCTTAACCTGAAATTGTTCTTAACCTGAAGCACCACTTTAGCTAATGGGGCCTCCTGCTGCTGCCGGGTGATTTCTGTTCTCATCCTGGGGCACCGCGCCGCCGGAGCACGATTTCTGTTCTAAGAAGCAAAGTTCTTAACCTGAGGTAATATTTCTGGGTTAGCGGAGTCTGTAACCTGAAGCGTATGTAACCTGAAGCGTATGTAACCCGAGGTACCACTGTATTGTTTTTAACACTCGATTGGAAGCCGCCCAGAGTGGCTGGAGAAACTCAGCCAGATGGGCGGGGTATAAATAATAAATTATTATTATTATTACAACTCTACGATCCTATGATTCTATGACTTGGGGAGCAGTCCTGCTTGCTGGATGTGCACAGCGGCGGAGGAAGCTGCTCAGGCGCTTGGGGCGGCGCACTGCAGGCATTTTGTCACCCCCCTCAGTGGTGACACCCGGGGCTGACCACACCCACCACACACCCCTTCCTCTGCCCCTCGATGTGCAGAGACACTTAGGAGAACCCCAGTTTAACTCTCCTCGCTGTGTTACACGGGAGTATTCAGTGGCTCGTTCCTCCAAAGGCTGCCACCGCAGAGGCTATACTAGGCTGAAGCCTGACTAGGATGAAGGAATGGATCTGTCCTAAACCCAACACATGGGATCCGAAAGGCTTAGATTGCTGGAAGAGTCTAAAAAAATTGATAGGCGCACTGCTTTCCTTTGAAACTCTGGGTGCATCAGTTTTGTTAATGAAACTCACTAGTTCTGCATAGAGTAAACCAAACCATAAGAGGGTGGGATATTGACCTTTGGGAATCCACCTTGAACTTGAAGGATATTTCCAGATATGGAATCCAGATATATTGGGGAGGGAAGCCAGCACAAAACAAGCTCTATTTATTGGCATATTCCATATGTGTGTGTGTGTGTGTGTGTGTGTGTATATATATATATTGTTTATTTGTGGATCCTTTTAGTACAGGGATATATATATATATATATATATATATATAAAGGTAAAGGTACCACTGCCCGTACGGGCCAGTCTTGACAGACTCTAGGGTGGTGCGCCCATCTCACTCTAGAGGCCGGGGGCCAGCGCTGTCCGGAGACACTTCCGGGTCACGTGGCCAGCGTGACATCGCTGCTCTGGCGAGCCAGAGCCGCACACGGAAAACGCCGTTTACCTTCCCGCTAGTAAGCGGTCCCTATTTATCTACTTGCCCCCAGGGGTGCTTTCGAACTGCTAGGTTGGCAGGCGCTGGGACCGAACAGCGGGAGCGCACCCCGCCGCAGGGATTCGAACCGCCGACCTTTCGATTGGCAAGCCCTAGGCACTGAGGCTTTAACCCACAGCGCCACCCGCGTCCCTATATATATATATATCCCTGTACTAAAAGGATCCACAAATAAACAAATCAAAAACAGAAACCTCTGCATATTTCTCAAAAATGAAATGAAATCCTGCCAGTGCCTCCAAACTTTTAAAGAGCAAATATTCAGTCGTCTTCTTTTATTTCGAACCACGGGCCAATTCATCTCTCCTCCATCTATAAAGCCTTTAGGGCACGAAAGGCATTTCCGACCAACTGTGGAAGAACACCGGGTGCACGTTTACCCTAGATCTAATAAAACTGGCTTGTTGAATGACAGTATAAATGTCAAACAGAATGCTGAAATACTACAAATACATCTCCTTATTTTACTAGACACTAAAAATGCAGCCTATATACGGTTTACTGGTGTTTTAAGCCCCATTTTTAGACAATAAAACCTGCTCTGTTAAATGGTTCATTATCTGTTTCATTTAGAACATTGCCAATAAAATATGGCTGAAAAAGGAACCCTTGCTTTTTGTGTGTGTTTTTGTTTAATGAGGTATCCATTCCTGTTCCAGTGGGACATGGGCAGGTAGAAGCTCAGTGGTCGGATGTGTAAACTGTAATAAAGAATTGTGTTTGCCTGCTGTGGTGCATCTATATAACTGCCTAGCAAGAGGGGGCAAGGGCTGGCTTTCATAAGAATGGTCATGGTAGAATGGTGGCCATAGTTGGCCCTGATTCACCTATACAGTGGTACCTCTGAATGTGAACGGGATCCGTTCCGGAGCCTCTTTCGCATCCTGAAGTGAACGTAAGACACGACTACGTGTCTGCGCGTGCGCGGGTTGCGTTTTGCCACTTCCATCATGCGCGTAACGTCATTTTGAGCGTCTGCGCATGCGCGAGCGGTGAAACCCGGAAGTAACGTGCTCCATTACTTCCGGGTCTCTGCGGAGTGCAACCTGAAAATATCTAAGCTGAAGTGTCTTCATCCCGAGGTATAACTGTAGTTCTATTGCCTTCCACCTGCGTCAGAAGATGCACCCAGCTTATTTAAGTTGGCCCAAGTGCATATCATGGTGTCGATGTTCATTAAGATGTGTGCAGAACATTTGCATGGAAAGTACCGTATTTTTTGTTCTATAAGACTCACTTTTTCCCTCCTAAAAAAGTAAGGGGAAATGTGTGTACATCTTATGGAGCGAATGCAGGCTGCGCAGCTATCCCAGAAGCTAGAACCGCAAGAGGGATTGCTGCTTTCGCTGCACAGTGATCTCTCTTGTTATTCTGGCTTCTGAGATTCAGAATATTTTTCTTCTTGTTTTCCTCCAAAAACTAGGTGCGTCTTATGGTCTGGTGCGTCTTATGGAGCAAAAAATACGGTATTTGCCTGGGAGCTAGTGTTCCTGGGCACCAGCAGAGAGAGAAGAGGGGGCTAGATCAGCACTCCCAAAGACCCCCCCCCCAGTTATGATTAGGCAAAAAGACTTCTGTTGTGTCTAACTGATGTATTGCAAGTTCCCAATGTCCCCTCCCCTTAGATTAATTGCTTTTTTTAATCAGATGCTTGTGTGATTATGAAATACCAACTTGATTACGAGAGCTTACAACTTTATTATTTGATCACAAAATAAGGACATGGAAAAAAATGCACCCAAAAAGTAATTGGTATTCATCATGTTTTGACTGTGCTGAGCTTCCCTGCTGCCCTTTAAAACACTTCTAGGGTCCCTGAGAGGGTCTGGGAGAACTGGGTTCAAGTGTGTGTGAAGGCAGGAATATCCCTGGGACGCCTTGCTCAGATCAATATTTCACAACCTTTTCTTCCCTCCCAGGGTGGCTGAGAGGATTAAAATGAGCTAATCTCATGCATTCTGGCCATGAGCACCTTTAAGCAAGGGGTGGAGAGTGAATGCGATAAGCATCTCGATGCCTTAAGGGGGTTTCGGATGCTGTGATATGTCCTGAACAAATGTTGAATTGGAAGGTTGCGTATCATTTGTATTCAGACTCATTTTGAGACTGTGATAGGGAGAAGAAGTTAAGCTACCGGGAGAGGCGCCTGAGACTCGCAGGCAAATGACTGTGATTAATATCTTACATTTTTATAAAGGAGCTTTTCATGCCTAATGAGCCTGGAGTGTTTTACAAACTATAAAAGGAGTGCTTCATTTACCAATAAAATGCAGCCAGCTCTGCTGCAAATGAAAAACGGCAACTCTTCTTTCCCCTCAGTGCGGCATTGGCAATCTAGGAATACGGGAACTGTCATATCTTTCTGACACTGCAGAGGAAGAATCAAGCAAACTGAAAAGAGGTTGCAGTGGCAGCTCCACATCAAGGTGCTGTAAGCATCATTGAGTTTCATGGAGCTCATAAGTGTACAGTATTCAGGGACGGTCAGGCTTGCCACTCAGGTTGCATTCATATGTCCCCCCCACCATTGGGGCTGCTTCTCTGCACCTCTTCCCCTTACCTTTCTTGCCCTGATTTGGCCACAGTGATCCATGCGACGGTCACCTCCAGGCTTGATTATTGTAACTCGCTCTACGCGGGGCTGCCCTTGAATCTGACCCAGAAAATCGAGCGGGTGCAGAATGCTGCAGTGAGGCTCCTTATGGGGTCCTTGCCGCGGGATCACATTCATCCAGTGCTTTACCAACTGCACTGGCTCCCGGTGGAGTACAGGATCAGGTTTAAGGTGCTGGTTTTGACCTTTAAAGCCCTATGCGGCCTAGGACCCACGTACCTACAGGACCTGGTATGCCCTGTGGAGGACCTTAAGGTCCACAAATGACAACACTTTGGAGGTCCCAAGTCGCAAGGTGGTTAGATTGGTCTCAACTAGGGCCAGGGCCTTTTCAGTACTGGCCCCAACTTGGTGGAATGCTCTGTCACAAGAGACTAGGGCCCTGCAGGACTTGACATCTTTATTATGATTATGATTTCATATGTTAATTGGATGTCTTTTATTGGAAAATTAATAAAACGATCTAACAAAAAAAAGAAACATCTTTCCGCAAGGCTTGCAAGACAGAGCTGTTCCGCCGGGCCTTTGGTCTGGACTCTGTCTGACTCTTATGTTTCCCTCCCCTTATGGTTTTGATATATGGGCTACTATTAAAATGAGGCTGCATTTTAAATTGTATTTTAACCCCCCCCCCCTATTATGTTTTTATTGTAATTTTACTGGTGTTAGCCGCCCTGAGCCTGGCTCTGGCCGGGGAGGGTGGGGCATAAATAAATTTTATTATTATTATTATTATTATTATCATCATCATCATCATCATCATCATATAGATAGCAATGACATTTGACCTTTGGGAGCCCAAATGGCAATCTGGACTGGCAGAAATGACACAAATCTTACTGTGGTGTGGTGGTTAGATGAGGACCTGGGAGACCTGAGTTCAAATCACCAGTTGGCCGTGAAGCTCACTGAGTGCCCTTGGGCCTGCCGCACTCTCTTAGCCAGTTTTTGTGAGGATAAAATGCAAGGGTTGTGAGTGGGGTTGGGGTGGGACTCTGTATACCACCTTAAGTTTCTTGGAGGAAACTATGTGGTATTTATGCAGTAAATAAAAATAATAATAATTGGCCTCACCCGCACGATTTTTTCACCCACATGTGAGAAAATGGGTGAGGAGAGCAGGCATTGCTCAATGGGGGGCATTGCATATACATCACGTGCAAAAGGTCCCAAGTTCAGTGGGATGAAACAGGAGTAGTCAATGTGGTACCCTGTTGGACAACAGTTCCAATAATCTTTGGGATGCTAATGGGATGTGGAGTCCAATAACATTTGGAGGTCATTGCATTGGCTGCCACTTTCAGATGTGGAAGACCCCGCTTCAGATTGTGAAGAACTGCTGCCAGCCTGAACCTTTTCTTCTTTGTGATCACTCGTAGCCGAGTAAGATTGTCTTCCATAGACACGGCTTTAACAGTGAGTCCGCAAGTGACTGTGGAGGCCAATTCTAGATCCACACATCCTGCCACTGTGGGGATATTGGTGTTCGGGCGGGAGTTGATCACGGTGTGGATTTGCCAAGAGTGCCTTCTTCTTAGAAGGTTTCTCCCTTTCATCCTAAGTTCGAGCGTCTTCAAAGCCCATGACACCTTTGGTAAAGGCTGTTCTCCAATTGGAACGCTTGTAGTTGTCTGTGTTTATACTATATAATTTTTTAGATTTGCCTTGAGCGAGTCTTTAAATCTCTTTTGTTGACCACCAGCATTACGCTTTCCATTTTTAAGATAGGAATAGAGTAGTTGCTTTGGAAGACGATAATCAAGCATCCACACAACATTACCAGTTCAACGAAGTTGATGTTGAAGAATAATTGCTTCGACCCTGGGGAGATGGCCAATATTGGATAGATGGCCAATATCCTGACATGGTTTAAGACAGCTTCCTCTGAGCAGGAGACGACGATGCCCTGTTTAAGGGTCGTACACTGCACCTAGTAATGTAATTTGCCTTGTATATTGAACAATTGGGACTGCCAACTCCTGACTTTCTGGCTTGTTTGTTGAGCTTCATTCCAGCAATTAGCCAACGAGGTGCCCTGCAGATGTTGTTGGGACTCCAACTCCCATCTGCTCCAGCCAGCATGGCCACTGGATGATGGGAGTTGTAGTCCAACAATATCTGGAGGAGCACCGCATCAGCTACCCTGACTTTCGTCTATCCTGTTTATTGTGCCTACCCTTCAGGAAGGCAGAAAAGCTTTTGATTGCTTGAGCAGAGAAGCCAGGCAGGCATGTAGATCATAGCATAGCCAAGGTGTGGTCAAGGCAGGGGACAACCAGGAAGCAAGCTGAGGAGGCTGCCACAGAGGTGACAGGGAATGGGCAGGACTGGGGTGTTGGAGGGCAGAGCTGTGGGTGGCACATGCCCCTTTCTCTGTGCCCCCTGCACCAGCCTGTTGCTCTCAGATTCTGGGCAAGTCCTGCCAACAGTGCTGAAATCAGATGCAACTGTCAGCCCAGTAATATTCTGTATTTAGGAGGGCGGGGAGCCATCTTGTCCTTAGCCTCAGGCAGCAAAATGCATTGTGCCAGCCTTGAACGGACAGCAGGAAGGTGGGTAGTCAGATGGAAGGCCGTGGAACAGTCCAATGAGCACACAGGACAGCTTAATGGCTTCTCCCAGCAATGTGCTGTGCAGATGGAGCGAGCACACCAGGCTTTGAAGCTGCAGCACAGGAAATGGAGTGGGATTTGTTCTCTTCGATCGCTTGATTCCTGAACTCATGACGCTTCCGGCTGGTGGTGTGTGTAGCTCAGGCTGAAATTCCTAAAATTCTGGTCGTAGGGGGCAGAACTTTTATCTGCAAGGCATCCTGATCAGTTTCTGTCATGCACCTGTTTGTGTTACCCTTTGACTTCAGAAATCACCAGGGAGGATTCCAGAAAGAATTCATCTTGAGAGTGCAAAAGATGTTAAAGACCATTGCAAGGGGAAGAAAGAAGATATTACAGTGGCAAACTGGGAGGAACAAATGGGGTAGTGGGATTTTTTTTTTGTAGGGGTACCTGTTCCCCCTTGGAATAATAATAATAATAATAATAATAATAATAATAATAATAATAATAATAATAATTTATTATTTATTATTTATACCCCACCCATCTGGTTGGGTTTCCGCAGCCACTCTGGGTGACTTCTAACAGAATATTAAAATACAATAGTCTATTAAACATTAAAAGCTTCCCTAAACAGGGCTGCCTTCAGATGTCTTCTAAAAGTCTGGTAGTTGTTTTTCTCTTTGACATCTGGTGGGAGGGCGTTCCACAGGGCGGGTGCCACTACCGAGAAGGCCCTCTGCCTGGTTCCCTGTAACTTGGCTTCTCGCAGTGAGGGAACCACCAGAAGGTCCTTGGCGCTGGTCCTCAGTGTCCGTGCAGAACGATGGGGGTGGAGACGCTCCTTCATGTATACTGGACCGAGGCCATTTAGGGCTTTAAAGGTCAGCACCAACACTTTGAATTGTGCTCGGAAACGTACTGGGAGCCAATGTAGGTCTTTCAAGACTGGTGTTATGTGGTCTTGGTGGCCGCTCCCAGTCACTAGTCTAGCTGCTGCATTCTGGATTAGTTGTAGTTTCTGGGTCACCTTCAAAGGTAGCCCCAAGTGAGAGATAACTAGAGCATGTACCACTCTGGCGAGACAGTCTGTGGGCAGGTAGGGTCTCAGCCTGTGTACCAGGTGGAGCTGGTAGACAGCCGCCCTGGACACAGAATTGACCTGCGCCTCCATGGACAGCTGTGAGTCCCTTCAGGGGCACAGTTATCCCATTCATAATCCTTTTCCTCAGCTATTTAAGGTTAAGGGCTGTGATGTTACCCCAGCCTGCATCATATAGGCCACTCTTAGTTCTTTTATTTGAAGAATTAATAGCTCTGGGATATGTCTGCGTTGCTCCTGTTCTCCAGAGGCAATGTATTGCCCATTGAAATGGGCAGCTTCTCTCTGTTTTCCCCTCAGTGTTTCCCCTTCTCCTTTTTAAAAAACAAAACAAAACACCGCAGTCCTGAACAAAAGTCAAAAATGGTGCTGGCCCAATTGATGCCTCCCACTTTAGCTTTAGGGACGTGGGTGGCGCTGTGGGTAAAAGCCTCAGCGCCTAGGGCTTGCCGATCGAAAGGTCGGCGGTTCGAATCCCCGCGGCGGGGTGCGCTCCCGTTGTTCGGTCCCAGCGCCTGCCAACCTAGCAGTTCGAAAGCACCTCCGGGTGCAAGTAGATAAATAGGGACCGCTTACTAGCGGGAAGGTAAACGGCGTTTCCGTGTGCGGCTCTGGCTCGCCAGAGCAGCGATGTCACGCTGGCCACGTGACCCGGAAGTGTCTGCGGACAGCGCTGGCCCCCAGCCTCTTTGAGTGAGATGGGTGCACAACCCTAGAGTCTGTCAAGACTGGCCCGTATGGGCAGGGGTACCTTTACCTTTACCTTTACTTTAGCTTTACACGTGATTTATTTCTGGGGCTCAACCCACTAGCTGCATTCCCCTGGAGCAGATGCCACGGGTTGCCATGTCAACCTCTGTGATTCTTACACCTCCATCTCTGAGAATCTTATCTTCCCTGTGGCATTTCCACAGTTTAGCTGTGTCTCTGCCTGTCCTGCTTTTGATCCTTGTCCCCCCCAAACTCCCCACCACCCGTCCCGGGGAAAGACAAAAGGTTTCTTTCAAAGTGAAGGAAATAAATCCGTGGCCCACTTTCCGTGGTTTGCCCATTCTGCTTCCACAGCTACAAGAAAGGGCGCGTTGTCTACTCTCTTGGAGCCAGCTGACATCGGTAGCAAACCCTGCGCCCAGCTGCCAAGCGCCTGTCTTATGCATTTCCTGATCCAAGCAAGCTGTTGCTCCTTCCCTTGAATATTAATTGCTGCATCGCGAAACGCTGCAGTTCGATACCACTTGGAAGACTAGTAGGTGGGTGATAAATCATGCATGGGAGAACAATGATGGCAATGCAGTAGCCTTTATTTATTTATTTTTACATAAAAATTAATTGGTTTATGCACAAGGTAATGGCTCTCGGTAACGCGATCAGCAAGGAGGAAGAACTATACTGATCTATCCTTCTGTACTGCTGCGGCTTGGCCTTGTGAATTAGCTCTCTAAACCTTGGACAGGCCATTTTAGTCCCCCTCTAAATGTGATTGCTGGTTGCTACAAATTCTGAGCCCACAACTTTTTGCTGCTAGAGGCAAAAGTCAAGATGGCGCCTCCCCATTCTGTGTGCAGAAGCAAACTGTGTCAGCAGTTGAATCTTATTTCCAGCAGTGGCAATATCGGTGGGACGGCACACCCAAAGGCTTTAGACTCACTGAGAACACCCCAAGAATGATGAATTATTGTGTGTGTACAGGTGAAACTCGAAAAATTAGAATATCGTGGAAAAGTTCATTTATTTCAGTAATTCAACTTAAAAGGTGAAACCAATATATGAGATAGACTCATGACATGCAAAGCGGGATATGTCAAGCCTTTATTTGTTATAATTGTGGTGATCATGGCGTACAGCTGATGAAAACTCCAAATTAACAATCTCAGAAAATGAGAATATTAAATGAAATCAGCAAAACAAGGATTGCAAATAGAGCAATATTGGACCTCTGAGAAGTAGAAGCATGCATATGCACTCAGTACTTGGTTTGGGCCCCTTTTGCATCAATTACTGCCTCAATGTAGCGTGGCATGGATGCTATCAGCCTGTGGCACTGCGGAGGTGTTATGGAAGACCAGGATGCTTCAATAGCAGCCTTCAGCTCTTCTGCATTGCTCTGTCTCATGTCTCTCATCTTTCTCTTGGCAATGCCCCATAGATTCTCTATGGGGTTCAGGTCAGGCGAATTTGCTGGCCAAACAAGCACAGTAATCCCATGGGCCTTGAACCAGGTTTTGGTACTTTTGGCAGTGTGGGCAGGTGCCAAAGTCCTGCTGGAAAATGGAAGTCAGCATCCCCATAAAGCTCGTCTGCGAAAGGAAGCATGAAGTTCACATGGCTCCCCAAATCTCTTTTCTGATGAGAGCAGCTTTTGCATCTCATTTGGAAGCCAGGGAAACCAAGGACCCAGAGTCTGGAGGAAGAATGGGGAGGCACACAATGCCAGATGCTTGACGTCCAGTGTGAAGTTTCCACAGTCTGTGTTGATTTGGGGAGCCATGTCATCAGCTGGTGTTGGTCCACTGTGCTTCATTAAGTCCAGGGTCAACACAGCCGTCTACCAGGAGATTTTGGAGCACTTCATGCTTCCTTCCGCAGACGAGCTTTATGGGGATGCTGACTTCATCAAACTTTTGATGAGTTAGAGACTTCCCCTGCATGTGAAGACAGGCTCCGGTTGGCGGATTGAGTGGACAAGACCGATAGGGAGTCCAACGGTCAAGAAGGCAGTTTCTGCATGTGCTGCAGAAGGAAGTGAGGGACAGATGAGGCTTGTCAACCAGGGAAGGTGGCCTATCTTGTAATTATATCCTTATCCAACTTGTGCTAACAAGTTCCCGAAATATCAGCAGAGTTTATAGACATTGCCCTTTAAGTTCGCAACGGTAATGCTTGCACAGGTTCGCTAGAACCTCTATAATAATTACTCTGGTAATTTCCCCTTTGTTCCCTCTTAAAATACAAGACATGACACAGTCTTTATAAAAGTATAAAAGAGTTTACTCACGTTCTGTTCACAATGTGATCCCAGAAGGCAGACAGCTTAAAAAAGGTTACATACACTTAGAATCTATCTTGTAGCAAGATAGTCCTTATCTCCTCTCTTGGCTGAGAGCCAAGAGGGCATGCTTAGATGTTTCCTCATCGAAGGAAGATGGCAGAGAGAGAGTGGCTACCTGCCCTGTGCTTTTATCATTTACCTGCACAGGTGAGGCCACACCCACCTCTGGTCACATGCGGAGGAAGTCCGTCCCCAGGAAGTTTACCTGCTTGCTAGACAGACATCCCTCCCCATGTTCTAACACGTACACTCTAGGAATGTTGACATTGACTGCTCCTGTGTTTACATCCCACATAAACCTCCCATGCCTCTCTTCATTGGGAGACAAAAAGGCTAAGAAGTAAACCTTACACAAATCCAGAGTGGAGTCCCTAAGATGGTTGGATGCCATCTTGTATGCCTCCCCCTGGCAACACCTGCACCCAAGCAGATGCCAAATGTATCGCTCTGCTTTCCTTTGGACTACATCAGCAAGGCTGAAAGAGGGGTCTTGTCATCTGGGCAGCTCAAGATCTCCATACACACTGCCCAGGCTTGTGCCCTGGGGAGGAGACTTTGGTGCTGCTAGCACAGCAGTTTGACTTCATCCCTGGAGGTGCACTCCATTGTCTCTCAAGACAGATGGATGCCAACAGTCTGGAGGGGCTATATATAACATAACAAGAGCAAGACAAAAATACAGTGGTACCTTGGTTGTCGAAATTAATCCTTCTGGGAGTCTGTTTGACTTCTGGAACTGTTCAAAAACCAAGTCGCGGCTTCCGATTGGCTGCAGGAGCCTCCTGCACTCAAGAGGAAAGCATGGAAGCTGCGTCAGACATTCGGCTTCCAAAAAACATCCGCAAACTGGAACACTTACTTCCGGGTTTGTGGCGTTCAGGAGCCAATTTGTTCAGGAGCCAAGCCATTCGACAACCAAGGTACCACTGTAAACCAAAATATTTGTGGCATTAAAAGTTGCAAGATTCAGCAAGAAGTTATGGGATATGTACTCATTGCAAATGGAGCAGTGTGAAACCCGTTGACCGCCCCCCCCCCCGCTTTTGCAGGCACAAATGTCACATGTGGCTTCCTAGAGAAAATCCAGAGCAACATCAACATGATTGTCCAAAGAAAAAGATGTCTGCAGGATGGCCACTTATGCATTGCCAAAAAATTACTTCCACTAAGTGAATGATTCAGCCTTTGTCTCTCCCTAAAAGTTTATTTTCATCTCACTTTTTAAATCTCAGCACAGAGAAGATGTGACATTCAGTGTTATTGCAGTAATGAGCAAATTTCATTGTTAGTGTTAGTCAAGTAATCAACAAATTGGTTGCAAATCCCATTGATGATATTTGTCAACAGAGTGCCTTCTCAACTTGATTTGCAGGATCTACGTTTGTTCATCTTCACAGTGCACCAAGGAAAGACATTTTTTTACTTTCCAGAGATGTATTTGTAGTTATTACCACTAGATGTCTCCATGCTGTATTGAAATCCCAGAACCAGGGTTCTTGTAACCTTGTTATAGCAAAATTCCCCAAATCTGTGGGTGAAAAAACCATCTCCTTTTAAATCATTCCAATGCATGTGTTGCTCACTTGAGAGAAGTGTTCAAGCTGTGATGTTCACGTGCACATGAAAGCCACCAGTGAAAAGTCATCAGTTGAGTATTAAACACGCATGTGTGAATCAACCCTTACATCATTTTCTTTCTTGTGTTTCCTGAGAAGTGTGGTCTGTGTTAGATTGAGGGCTCGAGACTCTCAAGAACAAGAATCAGGATACAGAATAATCTTAGCATATACTGACTGTGTTTAGTTGCTGTGATAAACCATGGTTTATTGTGGCAGAAATGAGCTAGCTCCCAGTGGAAGGGTGTGTGTGTGTGCCCTATGCACATCCCTTCTCTTCTGCCACAGCTGCCAGGTGGAGTTCAGAAGCTTCCATTTTTTATTAACCCCAAATTGTCATATTGTTTGAACCTTTCAAATTGTGGTTAATCTTCACTGTGGCTTTTGTTTTGCTTTGTCTGAGACAAGCCGACTTCAAACCATGAAGCTGGCTCGTTTCAACAAACAGTAAAGAAGACTGACCACAGTTTAGTATTTGGACGTAACACCAAACTGTGGTGAATCAAAGCTGGGAATGAAAACTTTCAATTTCAACCCTTGTGGTCCCGGCAGAGGACAAGAGCGAAGGTGTTAACGGATCTGCTCGTGTCTGCGCGAAGGCACGCTTGAACCTGGGTCTTACAGATCTGTTCACAGAACTATTATTTTGGGATCTTTGCTGGTGCAAATGGTGCGCCACAGCTGTTACTGCAATGGGCATGATTGTACCACCCACCCATCATAGTTGGCCGACAAGGGGTAGGGGAGATAGCAATCTGGGAAGCTGATTTTGATAGCTTCTCCACCCTGCTTTAAACGTATCATTAAGTCTTCTGCAAGAACGTTTTTCCTAAGACACACACATTTCGGCTTAATCCATTACCAGGGGAAGGTGTTTGCTGGAGGCTATCCCTTGATTACTATCCAGAATCAAATAATTTATGTTAAGGAGGGGTGTTTACTTGCATTAGATATGGCAGAGGTTCCAGAGACTAATTTGGCTTGTACTTGCATGATCCACTGTGCATACCACTTTTTGCGGGGAAATTCCCATGTATAGTTACCACAATGGACTGGATGATTTAGCAGGAACCATTCAATATTTCCCTGAATAAATAATGCTATGGTTGAGCTTCCCCTGACTCCTTGAATTAGCAATGTGGTCACCGCTAAGCCAAAATAGACACATAGTCTTGGGGCACGTGCAGAGTTCCAGTTGAACCAAGCTTCTCACTCAGATAGTAGAGCACGAGACTCTTAACCTCAGGGTCGTAGGTATGAGCCCCATGTTGGGCAAAAGATTCCTGCATTTCAGGGGGTTGGACTAGATAGCCCTCATGGTCCCTTCCAATTCTATTATCTATGAAAGTCGAAAGCATGCAAGTCTGAAGGGAGGCTAGACTCATTCCCATAATTTATCATCTATGGTATCTGAAGACAGCTGTAGTGTTCAGCTTTCATCATAGTGGACAGCAACAACCAGTCTCCCACTTCTTCCTTTTAGAACCCCCTCTGTCCTCCTCAGTCTATTATAAATCCTAAAATATTATAAATCCAGAGCATGCTGAAATGCTGGCTTTGAAGAACCAGGCAGAGGGCCTTCTCCGTAGTGGCACCCGCCCTGTGGAACGCCCTCCCACCAGATGTCAAAGAGAAAAATAACTACCAAAATTTTAGAAGACATCTGAAGGCAGCCCTGTTTAGGGAAGCTTTTAATGTTTAATAGGTTATTGTATTTTAGTGTTTTGTTGGAAGCTGCCCAGAGTGGCTGGGGAAACCCAGCCAGATGGGCGGGGTATAAATAATAAATTATTATTATTATTATTATTATTATTATTAGGAAGGGATCTGTCACTAATATAAGTACGATCCTCAGAGTCAGGCTACAGAAAGTCAGAGAAACTCGGAAACACTTATAAGCATAGGATTAACTTGCAGTTTTGCAACACGCCATCCAGTTGAAACTACCTTTTGGGAAAACACTTATCTTAGGGCATGTGTAGTCATTCCCAAAATTATGAAGATAAAATGGTGGCCCCCTCATGATCAGGCAAATGAAATGAGAAGTATCCCTTCCAAAGTGCTCTGGATGCAGGGAAGAGAAGTTGGGTCATTTGCCCAATCCAAGTAGTAATTCTCCACAAACATTACCAAATTGGTATGGTTTCCATCTACAGGGAGAAAGCTCATATTCTTCTTCAGTACATGAATCAGCCCTGAAGCCTGGATTCTTCCATGTGTATTCTCCACTTGAAGGAAGAATAGTGCATTTTCATTTGGTGTCGATAATACTGATCTTGGTTGGATTTGGGATAAACTGGTAACAGCTGCATGTCCATAACATGTTTTATGTTTCATCAGCAGTGACAGCTCCTGGCTGATAATTGATCCCCCCCCCCAAATCTAAATATCAATGTGAAATGTGTTAATTTCTAATTAATGGAAAAGAATGGTCTAATCAAAATGCTGTAGAACTAGTTAAATGCACCATTGATTTTGGTTTTTAATTTTTACGCTATGCAGAGGTTGTTTTCCAGAGCAGAAGCACTCTCTCCATGCAGACTTACTAACACAGTGGTACCTCGGGTTAAGAACTTAATTCGTTCTGGAGGTCCGTTCTTAACCTGAAACTGTTCTTAACCTGAGGTACCACTTTAGCTAATGGGGCCTCCCGCCGCCGCCACACAATTTCTGTTCTCATCCTGAAGCAAAGTTCTTAACCCAAGGTACTATTTCTGGGTTAGGGGAGTCTGTAACCTGAAGCGTCTGTAAGCCGAGGTACCACTGTACTGCGTTTGCACAAATATATTTGAGTGACTGGCTAAGCAGTTGATGGATTATAGATGGGGCAGGACAACAGAAAGATCCACTGGATTGTGACTTACCCTATAAGGCTGTGGGTCCCTGAAAGTCACTGGGTCAGTCACACAGCTGGTCTACCAAGTATCCCCTTAGTATCATGTCCCCACCCAAAAACTCTCCTGCCCCCACCTGGTGAGTTACGGAGGGCAGTAGGACACTCCTGTAATTTATTGTTGTTGTTGTTTAGTCGTTTAGTCGTGTCCGACTCTTCGTGACCCCATGGACCAGAGCACGCCAGGCACTTCTGTCTTCCACTGCCTCCTGCAGTTTGGCCAAACTCATGCTGGTAGCTTCGACAACACTGTCCAACCATCTCATCCTCTGTCGTCCCCTTCTCCTTGTGCCCTCCATCTTTCCCAACATCAGGGTCTTTTCCAGGGAGTCTTCTCTTCTCATGATGTGGCCAAAGTATTGGAGCCTCAGCTTCATGATCTGTCCTTCCAGCGAGCACTCAGGGCTGATTTCCTTCAGAATGGATAGGTTTGGTCTTCTTGCAGTCCATGGGACTCTCAAGAGTCTCCTCCAGGACCATAATTCAAAAGCATCAATTCTTCGGTGATCAGAAAGGTCAGCAAATTATGATGCAACTCTGTAGCTATTTAATGAGTAAGCCCCAATGAACTCAATTTTCTCAGGAAATGTAGGATTGCACCATTCATCTTCCATTCCTTTCCAACCTGTATTGCTGAGCCCGCAGTCCTTTGGTCTCCTGCTCGACTGGATAATCCACAAGAGGAGATGTAGGGGCTCAGTTTTGGCTCATTGAACTAGTGTGAGAACAAGGGCAAGATTCATTCTAGAAATTCTGAAACCGCTAATTAACTAGTAGCAATTCAAAAACAGGTAAATTGCAAACAAGCTAGTGCAGACTTTGGGTTCGTGGCTGTGGCATGGCGATCCTTCTACTGAGATTTCTGGGTAATTACATGGAAATCCTCTCCCAGCAGTGTATTATATTAAAATAAATAAATACATTAGCACAGAGAAAATACAGACTCCCAAGGCTAACCATTTTAAAAACTCGCCTCCTTCTCAAATGCATTGCTATGGTAATTTCATATCCCTCCTTTTTTTAAGGTTTCAAACTCATTCCTCGAAATGCGAAGCAGCACTTAGAATAGCATCCTATTAACCGAAGCAACACTACATTAATATTTTCTCTCTCTGATTTCCTATCGGTATTATTATCACCATTAAAAACTGCCGACTCCTAAAATTCAGCTGCAGTGTAGATAACGGTGAATTTGTATGTGTGTTTCTCCTGCTCCCCCCGATACTGTTTTTTTTTTTAAAAAAAACCCCTCCTTGAATAAATTACTATTACTAGGTGGGATGTATTTCAAGAGAAATACTTTGCAGTCGAAACAGCAATTCCATTAAAACTACATCGCATCTGAGAAAACGTTTGGCCTTCCTTTGGGGAATTCGAAAGCAAATGTTTTCATGTGATTTAGAAGGCTCCAGTGTTTTGCCACAGCAGTGTCTCCAGGGGCTAAGGGACACTCAGTAGCCCTCCTTAAGCAGCAAAGGGTAGGATAGATGTACTGAGATTTCCCCACAGACTTGGCATCAGAGGTCATTGTCACCAGACGGTTGCTGATGCTCCCCACCTCTGCAAGAGGCCCATTGCTGACCACCCCCAGACCCCCTAGCCACCACTGCTGCTCCAGCTGCTCTTTGTTGCTGGAGGCAGGGCTACTGAGAAGTGAAGTATAGAGGAGACCAGGACTTTTGAGCTTTCATTAAAAAAATGTAAGCCTCTAGCCCTCCTATAAGGACAGTTATGAAACAAAATGTGCAGGCATCCTTCGAATCAGTTTCCTTGCCAGCTAGGCTGCTTTTGCCTTTCAGAGTTTTTTAGCCAATAAGTGAAGCCAGAGCTGTGATTCACAAGTGAGTTGTTTGTGCAACAGGTTATATACAGTGGTACCTCGGGTTAAGAACTTAATTCGTTCTGGAGGTCTGTCCTTAACCTGAAACTGTTCTTAACCTGAGGTACCACTTTAGCTAATGGGGCCTCCCGTTGCCGCCACGCGATTTCTGTTCTCATCCTGAAGCAAAGTTCTTAACCCGAGGTACTATTTCTGGGTTAGTGGAGCCTGTAACTTGAAGCATCTGTAACTCGAGGTACCACTGTATAGGGATCCATGGAGTTCTAAAGGCTGCCTGTTTTCTTATCCCCTTTAGTGCACTTTTCGTTCCTGCTTCTGCCTAATTTTCTAGTCTTTGGAATCCTGGACAGGATATCCTGTCTCTTGGTGTGTTGATATTTTCTAGAGAAGGGCACAGGGCTGGTTGAGTTGATTCCCCAGGAACATGTGGCAAGGGATGATTAGATAGTGGAGTTCTTGGGGATGGGTTGTTGCTGCTGGTATAAACCCATAAATGGGTATATTAATGCCAAATTCTCAAATCCTGTTTGCTCAGAATAGGGAAAAGGCACTCCTTGACCTGTGTGCCATTAACAATTTGCATCTTGACTTTATCCAGCATCTGAACAGGATTGCTGCAAATTTGAAATCTCTTTGGACTCCTTCCACCTGAAATATCACAGCTGGTCTTGCACTGACTGTAGCACTGCTAGCCTAAGATCAGTTGATGAAAGACCAACAGTGACACAACTGGTTTACAACTCAATGAAGCTACAGATCTTTGCATAGTTTAGGACTGGCCCTGGTAGAAAGCAGGGTTCTTGTGCCTTTAACAGCAGTGTTTCAGGCAGAAATTAAACAGGTTAAACGTTTTTGACACTGGAAATGCATGCGTGAAACCCAGAAATAACCTGTTCTGGTACTTCCGGGTTTGGGCGTGTCAGTAACCTGAAAAAATGCAACCTGAAGCTTTACCCGATCGCATAAGATATCTTATTCCTACTTTGAGGCAACTGATTTAATTTGGGGTTCTCCAATCCACCTGCAAAAGAGAACAAAAATCTGCACATGACACAAACCATGTGCTAATTTTATGCAAATCTTCTTTTGCAAGTTGGGCAAGCTTTGACTCTTAATTTTTAATTTTGTACACTGCTGAGTTTGAGAGTGTTTTCATCTCATTTTAAGGAAATTTTGTGGAACGTTATTGTGGTATTATTCTTTTTATGGTCAGAGATTTTAATTTTATTAAACCGTATAATATTTTCATTCTGGAAGTAACATATAGCAATGACTAGTGGCCATTAATTTGATTAACCCCCCTTTAAAAACTACCTAAGCCATCCATGAACCGCACACGCAGCAGCCCGTACTGTTGCCGGGCAAGAGGCAGACTGTATGGATACAGTGCATGAGCAGCAGCCCATACAGACGCCACACATGTGGCGCCCATACTAACTGTGTGTGTGCTCTCGGTCACTCTACAGCTGGGGGGAGGCAGCGGGCCATCTTGTTCCCCCCCCCCAGAGTGGTGCCCGGGGCAGACTGCCCCCTGTCTCCCTTCATACGCCCCTGCTTGGGTCCCTATAAGTTTGTGGACTACAACTCCCATCATCCCCAACCAGCTTAGCCAGTGGACATGGATGATGGGAGTTGTAGTCCAACAACCTCTGGGGACTCAAGGTTGAAGACAACTGCCTCGTGGTGCTGAGTTTCATAAACGGATGGTGCATTGTGTGAAGTACTTCCTTTTATCTGTCTCGAGCCTCCTGCCAATCAGTTTTGTTGGATTCCCCCAAGAAGAGGGAACTGCGGCTCTTCATGCCTCGCTTCCTCCTCCAGTTGCCAGCCCTTTCTTCTCTTGCAATAATGGGCAGAGCTCCAGATGTTCTGACCAGCAGGCCCAGCAAGGGTGGGAATTACAGTCCAGGGGTGGGTGCCTGAAACAGTCAGGAGAAGCTGTGTCTGCCTCTTCATTCACATCGGGAGACTTAAAATTATATGCAGGTGGTCTCCTAGCACCCCTCTGTTCCAGAAATTGTCTGCGGCAGCAACTCTACTGAGCTGCGTTAAATCTGATTTACTCTAGTAAGTGTAAGTGAGATGCGAAAATGAAGCCCCCTAGATGCACAATCATAATTCATGCTATTGTTCAGTTCCCCCACAATATCTGTGTTCTATTTTCCTCCCCATTTTCTGTTTTGAATGAGCAATAACAGCAAATAGATTGGGAGACGTTGTAAGATATGACTGTAGGTGGCATAACAGAAACAGAAGCCGAACCTTATCTCGAGTGCATTGTTATGCTTTTATTACCCACTTATTGTATTATTGAATCTATTTTTAGGCTCTTGTTCCTTCTTTCTCTTGGGGGTTTTGTGCTGAGTTTTCTGTTTGTTTGGTTTTTGTGAGGCTGTTTCATGTAGGAGAAAACCAAGCCCCCCCCCCCAAAAAAAACCATCGACTGCTTCTTTGTTTGCTTCTCCAAATCCAATTTCTTGTCATTAATGATGTTCCCAACATGAAAGGAGTCTCCCAAGAAATAATGAATGGCTCTTCACTGCCGCAAAAGCTCAGGAGCTTTTGTTTTCGTTTAAGTATTGAAAGATCTGGGAGTGGAAGAGGGGGACTGCGGCTCGTCAGTGCTGTGTCCGCCAGTGATTTGACCTTCAGCCAGTCTCACAAGGCAGTAGATGTCGTGATCGCATTACACAGAAACTGCGGGCTTTTCCTACGCAGCGAGATATCTAAGGCCCTTTTCACGTATGAACAATGAACCCGTTGAGGGGATGGGTGACCATGGTTGCTCTCCTGACCTTGTCAGGGTTGGTTCATTGTGCCAGCATCGCCCTTGAGCCAGTGTCACCAACTGGACTCATCCACTTCAGCCCCGACTGGGCTAGGCGAGCTGGGTAGCACTTCCAGAAGACCACCTTCCTCACAGGAACAGGTTTAAGTGCTGTGGACTCACAACTCAGAGCTGTGAGCACTGCAAATCACTCCAACAAGAAGACAGTCGTTGTACAGCAGAGTACAGCAGAGCATAAATCACTCGGACGACAGCGCTGAAGAATATCTTCTTTTATTCACTAACAGCTACTGTACTATACAAACTATATACAAATGGAGATGCTGGAATGCACTGAGTCTTACAGCTGCTTTCTGCAGCGACCTTATCTACACAGAGATAACACTCAGTCTTTTTCTCTCCCTGACTGACTCACTCACTGACCGACTCTCTCTTTTACTGACCAACTCACTCTCTGACTGTGGTGCTGGAGCAGAATATGTAGATATCAGAACACGCCTCCTCCTCTCTGCAGAATCAGCAGACTGCTCAGGAGATTCTTGGGTATGGGAGGGGTGAAATCTCCTCACATTGGCTGCAGTCTGAGGTGAGGCACCTCCAGAAGCCATGGGAATGAAGAGTAAGTCAGAACCAGAGTGCAAGCCTGGAGCTGAAGAGCAAATTAGGTTTCTGAAGATGATACTAGGCAACAGGGCTGAGGACCAAGGGATTGTCCACATGTCTGCTTGCCCAGCTTTCCTCTGGGGAAATTTTGGCCTCACAGCTGTCCATAGAGGGGCAGGTCAATTCTGTGTCCAGGGCAGCTGTCTACCAGCTCCATCTGGTATGCAGGCTGAGACCCACCTGCCCGCAGACTGTCTCACCAGAGTGGTGCATGCTCTGGCTATCTCTCACTTGGACTACTGCAATGCGCTCTACATAGGGCTACCTTTGAAGGTGACCCAGAAATTGTAACTAATCCAGAATGCGACAGCTAGACTGGTGACTGGGAGTGGCTGCCGAGACCATATAACTCTGGTCCTGAAAGACCCACATTGGCTCCGAGTACCTTTCCGAGCACAATTCAAAGTGTTGGTGCTGACCTTTAAAGCCCTAAACGGCCTCGGTCCAGTATACCTGAAGGAGCGTCTCCATCCCCATCATTCAGCCTGGACACTGAGGTCCAGCTCCGAGGGCCTTCTGGTGGTTCCCTCACTGCAAGAAACCTCATACCAATAACAAACTTAATTGCTCTCTAAGGTGCTACTGGAAGGATTTTTTTTTTAGTTTGTTGCAAGAAGTGAGGTTGCAGGGAACCAGGCACAGGGTGTTCTCGGCAGTGGTGCCCCCCCCCCCCCCGTGGAACGCCCTCCAATCAGATGTTAAGGAAATAAACAACTATCTGACTTTTAGAAGACATCTGAAAGCAGCCCTGTTTAGTGAAGTTTTTAAGGTATGATCTTTTATCGTGTTTTTAAAATCTGTTGGGAGCCGCCCAGAGTGGCTGGGGAAACCCAGCCAGATGGGCGGGGTATAAATAAATAAATAATAATAATAATTATTATTAGAGCAAACATCAATTGGGTTTTCTCCAGATTGACATTTGCTCCGATTCAGCACTAAAGAACAGGTTTTCAGGGGGGAAGTGGCGGTGCAAAGACAAAACCATTTGGACTTGTCCTTAGAAGGGAAGGAAGAGCAGAAAAGCACTGAGACCCATGCTTAATAGTCATCCGACAAGCAGAAGTGTGGACCAGCCCCAGGCCAGGACCCAAAGAGTCTCCAATGGAAATCCAATTGTGGTGAAAGCTTCACAGTGATTGTACTCCCTCTGACCATGATGCTGTGCCATACCCTCCAATATTTCTCCGATGACCAGAGAACACGTCAGCAAAGAAGCATAGGAATTTGCTATGAGAATCTCATCCATGTGGACATCTGAAAAAGGACCCCTATGTAGGTGCTCACCCCCCCCATCCAGATTGGGAGCACATTTTGGAACAGGGCTCCAGGGCTGTTTTTTTCTTTGCCCTTTGCAGGTGAAGCGTCTGGATTCTCAGGCCAAGCAGCACATTACATTATTAAAAAAAAGGAAGACTTTAATGATGTAATGTGTAGTTTGGCCTCAGAACCCTGTCATTTTGCCTGCAGAGGCAAACACTGGATTCTGGATTTTCGCCACATCTCAAGACTAAATGTGGGGAGTGTCTTTTCTATATTTTTGCTGAACATGCACTATTATCAAGCTAGGTTTTCAGAAGTTGCATTGCTGCAAGTTGATCACAACCCACCAGACGTGCGTGGCAGCCTAACAGCAGTTCAAGAGCATCAGAAAGACCTGGTAGATCAGACCAAAGGTTTTTCTTGACCATCATCCTGTTGTTGTTTTTTACAGATGCTACTGAAGGAAGCCCACAACATCATCTCTTGTTGCTTGCCAGCAAGCAATTCATACTCATAAGGCATCCTGCCTTTAAAGTTGGAGGTTCTATTTAGCTAAAGACCTGTTTTCCACCATCCATGGATGTTTCCAATCCATCTAAGACTGCATTCACGCCACAGTTCATTTTCCCGATGTCTCCCTAACTATTAATTTAGGCATTATGTTTGAGCTTCCACGCAGTGTAAAAGCCACTTGCGCGAGGCAGCACTATCCTGTGCAAATAATTTGTTGTTGTTTAGTCGTGTCCGACTCTTCGTGACCCCATGGACCAGAGCACGCCAGGCACTTCTGTCTTCCACTGTCAGCCGCAGTTTGGTCAAACTCATGCTGGTAGCTTCGAGAACACTGTCCAACCATCTCGTCCTCTGTCGTCCCCTTCTCCTTGTGCCCTCAATCTTTCCCAACATCAGGGTCTTTTCCAGGGAGTCTTCTCTTCTCATGAGGTGGCCAAAGTATTGGAGCCTCAGCTTCAGGATCTGTCCTTCCAGTGAGCGCTCAGGGCTGATTTCCTTCAGAATGGATAGGTTTGATCTTCTTGCAGTCCATGGGACTCTCAAGAGTCTCCTTCCGCACCATAATTCAAAAGCATGAATTCTTCGGTGATCAGCCTTCTTTATGGTCCAGCTCTCACTTCCATACATCACTACTGGGAAAACCATAGCTTTTACTATACGGACCTTTGTTGGCAGGCTGACATCTCTACTTTTTAAGATGCTGTATATCTTTCTTTAAATGTTGTTTGTCGTTAAAAACAGACCATGCCCACTCCCTTTCCCCACAAGAAATGGTTAAAGGCAGGTCATGTTCAAATCAGGGCAAACCGTTGCTGAACTTCCTATATCGAGGAAGTCGTCTTCCCTCCCCTCCTGGCTTAATACACAGAAATTATTTTCTTTCCTTGCCTCCCTGTATCCCCAACTCGAATTCCATTGGAGTTTCTCGGCCTAAAGGACTTCATTGTGGTTGTTTTTTTCGTACTGCATGCCTTTGTGCTGCGTTATTGGAGCACCCGCCTGTCTGAAAGAACGTCCCTCAAGGCGATGAATGCTGGATGCGTCTCGCTTTGGGACTCGTCAGTTGTCTGCCCTTGAATTGGATGTCGAAATTGCTGTGGGAGGAGGCGATGGCGCTGCTAGAGAGTTGAGAGGGAATAGGGATTTGAATTAGGTTGCCCCCAGTGTGGCAGCAGCTAAGCTGGGAACTGGCAGGCCTTACTTTACGGTGCCAAGGAACAGCGATGGTTGCTGCCGATCCCTTTAAATATCCCCAGGCATCACCTGCCTCCTCATTCCTGTCATAGGAACATAGGAAGCTGCAGGTACTGAGTGAGACGGTCTAGCTCAGTGTTGCCTTCGCTGGCTGAAAGTCAGGATTTCAGGGGAGGAGTCTCTCAGAGCCCTGCCTGGAGTTTCCGGGGATTGAACCTAGGGCCTTCTGCATCCAAAACAGATGCCCTACCAACGAGCTACAGCCTTTTCCCAATAAGCCATAAATAAATAAGCATCAGTAGTTTATTGCCAAGAATTGCACCGTGAGAGTGTCAGAGAAACGTAGAGGAAAGCTGATAAATGTTCTCTCTTTGTTTTAACATTGAGGAGCACTGCAGACAAATTTCCGAGCAGTTATCTCTGGTTGAAAAAAGGTCTGAGATTTTGTGTGTGTGTGTGTTGTAGAGAATGGGTTAATTGGCACTATTTCATGCAGTTTTGCTTCCATACTATTTTTATCTGCAAGGAAAAAACAGGCAATAAGTCTTTCCATTTGGTTTTTCCTGTAATCAGTTGGATCAATTTTGTACAGAAAACATTCGGTGCACAGTCACATTACACTAAGCAGAACAACTCTCTGATGTAAACAAATTTGCAGGAAGCTTTGGAAAAGGAAATGTGGATGATAAAAAAGAGTTGATGATAAAAGATCACGAGTTCTGCTTATGGAGGTCTGGTCTACATCATCAATATGTATCAGATTTATAGGTGGCACTGTGGGTTAAACCACAGAGCCTAGGACTTGCCGATCAGAAGATTGGCGATTTGAATCCCTGTGATGGGGTGAGCTCCTGTTGCTCGGTCCCTGCTCCTGCCAACCTAGCAGTTCGAAAGCACATCAAAGTGCAAGTGGATAAATAGGTACCGCTCCGACGGGAAGGTAAATGGTGTTTCCGTGCGCTGCTCTGGTTCGCCAGAAGCGAACCAAGCTAGTCATGCTGGCCACATGACCCGGAAGCTGTATGCCGGTTCCCTCAGCCAATAAAGCAAGATGAGCGCCACAGCCCCAGAGTCGGTCACGACTGGACCTAATGGTCAGGGGTCCCTTTACCTTTACCTCTTGTGGCTTTCCCTAAAGCATGGGTGGGGAACCTTTTTCCACTCGGGGTCCACATTACATCCCAATCAACCTTTTGGAGGCCTCACACCAGTAGTGGACGGGGCCATAGGCAAATGTGCATATGCTGGAACCTGAATGATCTCCATTCTGTCCAGCAAAACAGGCTTTACCCTTTGGAATTTTGCTGAACTTTGAACTTTCTAGCCTAGACAGCTGTTCCTCTTTGAATGGTGGGGTACATTCCAGCCATGGAAAAATTAGATGTTTCTGTCTAATCTTTCCATCCAGGCAATGCAAAAGTCAGTATTGCTGTTCATTGATACATTCCAACCAGGCAAAATTTCTCAAGGAGGGCAGAGAGCTTGGTCAGGAAAGGGCATGGTCTGGAGAAAAAGAGGTGCAGTGAGTCTTGAGGGACAGAGAGAGGGGCTTGAGGTTCTCCATCCCTGCCCCAAAGGATTCTGGGAACTGTAGTTTGTAAGGCACTAAGAATTCTTCGTTCGAGGTTCTTAGCCTCCACAAATGATGATTCCCAGGATTCCCTGGGAAAGGGAATAGTTCTTAAACTTAGTTTAATTCTTTAGCTTGGATATGCCAAGAAGAAGAAGAAGAAGAAGAAGAAGAAGAAGAAGAAGAAGAAGAAAGCCCAGGAAGTGAGTTGTGCTGAAGAATCACCTGAAACACGAATTTGTAATATGGAAAGCAATTCTGAACAAGAGGAAAAAGTGTGAAGAGGCAGTTTTGCCTTAAAGACACAGAGAAACCACAGATTGTCAAGGTTTCCCAGCAGGTATCCACACAGAAAAATAGATGTGTTTGCAATTATCACATTTACAGTCGGCGTGGCTGATGTTTTAATTCCCTGCATGGAAGTGCTTTCTGTGGAGGGAATTCATTATATCTGAAGCAGCATTAAATCTCATTTAAATCCATGAGACTTAAATTTTGTCTACTGGCAAGATTAGCTCAACTCATGTCACTTCTTGAGACAGAGGACAAGATGGCGCCCAACCCATACCCCCCAGAGAAGCCAACAAGGTTGACTCTTGAGTCTTACTCTCAGCGCTGGTGATGAGACATTGTCCTCCATCTTACCCAAGAGCTGAAGGCTAGTATAGGGGGTGCAAGGCAGGCCGTGAGGTACATGCACTCCGCCCCCCCCAACACCTTGCTGTTATTTCCTGATACCTAATACCTGCCACCTGAGGTAGCTTTTTCACTCTGCCCAATAGTAGGGGCAGCTCTGTTGACTGGTGCACTTAACACTCTATGGGGGAAGACCCATTAAACTATAGATCTATATGCAGATTCTAGTCGTTCCATGATGAGTTTTATCGCATCAGGAAACATCCCCTTGTTTTTCCCCCAACCACACCTTGGAAGCTTTGTACCATACCCTCCAACATTTCTCTGATGAAAATAGGGACATCCCGTTCCATAATGATAATTTTAATATTTATACCCCACACATCTTGCTGGGTTGTCCCAACCATTCTGGGCAACTTCCAACACACACACACACACACACACACACACACACAAACAATAAAACATTAAACATTAAAACTATACAGGATTGCCTTCAGATGGCTTGGGGATTGAATAACTCCATACCCTCCAACATTTCTCCAATGAAAATAATTAAGAAATAGTTAATTAATTTTTTATTTGATAGATATGTTGTATAAATCTTTGTCTTTTTTTCTTTATATTTTTTTTGTCTTTGTTTCAAAAAATTCCCCCCCTTTCTTTTCTTTTTTGTATTTAAATCTGAAATACTTACCTTCGTTGTATGTTTGTATATTTGTATTTTAAACCAATAAAGATTTGATTAAAAAAAGTAAAAGTAAATAGGGACATCCTAAGGTGAAGTGGGACATTCTGGGATCAAATCAGAAACCGGGATGGCTTCTCTAAATTAGGGACACCCCTGGAAAATAGGGACACTTGGAGGGTCTGGTATACATCCAAACTATCTGTGTCAGCGAGCTCCTCCCCAACTTAAAATCCAAAACACCCGGAGAAAAATAGATGGTGAAAATACAGAAGAAGGTATGCAAATATTCTTATTCCACCTACAGACCAATCCATACCCCTGATCTGCCTTGCTACAGAGGGTCTGGCTGCGAGTGAAAATGTCCCTCCACTGGCCTTCACCATCAACGGAGCTCTTCATGATTGCTGACAGCCACCATTTTTCGATTGTTCACCACTTATATATATACTAGGAAGTAGGCCGTTGAAATCAGAGACCTGCCACCCTCTCCATAATTTTCCTTTAGGATTTGTTGTTGTTTAGTCGTTCAGTCGTGTCCGACTCTTTGTGACCCCATGGACCAGAGCACGCCAGGCACTTCTGTCTTCCACTGCCTCCCGCAGTTTGGTCAGATTCATGTTTGTAGCTTCGAGAACACTATCCAACCATCTCACCCTCTGTCGTCCCCTTCTCCTTGTGCCCTCCATCTTTCCCAAGACTTCCAGGGAGTCTTCTCTTCTCATGAGGTGGCCAAAGTATTGGAGTCTCAGCTTCCTTTAGGATAGCCTCAGAGTATTGCATCTTGCCAGCAATGCCTGTGCATTTTGGGAGTGTTTTTAACCTGTACGCTGTGCTCTCAGTACAGTACATTTTCGGCCTGCATCCAACTCAATTATGGGCAGTATACGGAATGAATTTAATTAGATTTGCCATAGCCAAAAGGAAGTCTGTGTAATGTAGAGTCAGGGGAGGCTGTCCAGTGCTGTTGTTAAGATTTTGCAGAGAAAATCAGAGAAAGTTGATGGCTGATGCATTTTGCATTTTGATGATGTATTGTGATGCAAAACCAAGGGCCAAATTGGATGTGAAAATAAATGCACCTGAATCTAATGAGCAGGGCATTTTTTTATTTTTATTTTAAAAAGGAAATTGTATCAGTTGGAGCTAATAATATCAATGAGATCGAGGAGGCATGGGAGGGGGGTGCGAAGACCCACCCTTCATAGCTGTCAACTTTTCCCTTTTCTTGCGAGGAATCCTATCCAGAATAAGGGAATCTCCCTTTAAAAAAGGGAAACGTTGACAGCTATGCCACCCTTTCCTCTGCTGCAGTCCTGAGGAAAACAAGTCTTTGCTTTGGGGAAACCTTCTGTTAGCATTGTCTTTTGTTATGGGGTCCCAAGTATGCAAATCATATTAGTTGTTCTACATTGCAAGTTTTTTCCAGATTGCAAGCTGATAGCAGAAAGCTGGGAATCAATTATGTACATTGATGGTGCTATATAAGTAATAAAGGTAAAGGTACCATTAGGTGCTATGGTGCTATATAAGTAATAAAGGTAAAGGTACCATTAGGTCCAGTCATGGCCGACTCTGGGGTTGTGGCACTCATCTCACTTTATTGGCTGAGGGAGCCAGCGTACAGCTTCTGGGTCATGTGGCCAGCATGACTAAGCCGCTTCTGGAGAACCAAAGTAGCGCATGGAAACGCCGTTTACCTTCCCGCCGGAGTGGTACCTATTTATCTACTTGCACTTTTTTGGCGTGCTTTCGAACTGCTAGGTTGGCAGGAGCAGGGACCAAACAACAGGAGCTTACCCCATCACGGGGATTCAAACCGCCAACCTTCTGATCAGAAAGCCCTAGGCTCTGTGGTTTAACCCACAGTGCCACCCGCGTCCCACCAATATAAGTAATAGTGCATAGCAATAAGTAGAAGAATTGTGTGTGTGGGTTTTTTGGGGTGTGGGGGTGGGGGAGGAGAGCTTTTAATCTCAGCAATCACCAGGTGGAAGAGCTTAAATCAACCTCTCTTGGTTTCTCAAATGTTTGGCAGGTGTGAAACTGGGGATTCAAGCCCTCCCTGCATTGCCTTTTCTCTGAGCTCCAGATGAAGCGGAGACTTTGCAGACAAGAGCACCTAAGGAGGGAGAGCGGCAGCAGGAGGAGTTGGCGTTCAGCTGCAGAGCTTCAAGTCTTCCCATCCATAGGTGGCCAAGCACCAGCATTTTAAAGGTCTCCATCTCCCTTTCCTGCCTTTAGACACTAAGGTATGTCTCTTTTGCCATAGGAATTTAGGTGGTGCTTGGCCGTGTGGTCTCTGCCTCGGTATTGACGTCTCTTGCCTCCCTCTGCTTCTTAATTCCAAGCACTTAATTCTTGGCTTGCTCATATTCTGCCTCTGCTGCCCTTCTCTTCCATGTACCAGCTTGTTCCTCCCACTCTCCAAGCCAGCCCTTAGCACTGTGTGCTTTCAATATGTTCCCACGCCCTGTCCTACAGCCAGTGGTTTCATGGTAACAACGATGGTTGCATTTCTAAACGGTAGGTTGAGGCTAGAGAAGGATATGGGCTGGCTGAGTGGCAGGTTCAGTACATACTTTTCCTGCAGAAGAGCCCAGGTTCAGTCTCCAGCCTCTGCAGGTAAAGTTGAAAAAGTCCTCTGCCCATAGCTGTCAACTTACAGATTTGAAAATAAGGGACCAGCAGCCTCGAAAATAAGGGATCAGCAGCCAAAATAAGGAATTTTCCAAGCACAGGTATGTTCAAGCACAGCCCCTCCAAGCCAAAGGCAGAAAGCCCAGCCAGCAGCCAAACAAAGCCTCAAGCGGTGGTTCCCACAGTGCAGCAACCCAGCAAAGGGGATGCAGCAAGGAAAACCACTGTCACCTCTCCGCTGGGAAGCGCTGAGCAAAGGCGAGTCCCCAGGCAACGTGGCTGATTTGATCGGCACAAGGCATGCAAGCTCCATCCCCCAGTCATTCTTAGACTGGCTGGGAGGGAGGGAGAGGAGCTGCTTCCTTTGAAACCCAGGAAATTTAAGGGACATCATCAATAAGGGACAGCAGTGGGACATGGCACTGGGATAAGGGACTTTCCTGCCAAATAAGGGACGGTTGGCAGCTATGCCTCTGCCCCCAAACCTGGAGGCTGCCTGTCAGTGTAGATAGCACTGTGCTAGTTGAACCCGTGGCACAGCTTTTCATATTATTATTCTTTCTGCTTTCAAACATCTGAAGCTCAAATGGCCTGTTCCAATAACAACAGAAATAATTCAAGAAGTAGCTTTATCTAGCTTGGGTAAAGCAAAATTCATTTTAGTTCTTGCAAAGAACTCCAGTCATTTAGGGTGCTGAGTGCTGCAAGGGTTTGGGAGTACAAGGCAGTTGCAAACAAAGCACTTTCCATCCCCTGATCCTAGCCAGAATTCCTGGCTAGCTTGATTTATTCCAGCTTGTTCAATCAATCAATATTTCCTTAATGCACAGAAAGAAAATTGCCTAACAGGCTGCTCCATCCCAGGCTTTGTGCTCGACTTGCAAGGCAGAGCCTGCCCAGGGAAAAAGAATTAAAGAGGTGGATTGACTGTATGCAGATATGGAAGCTGAGACTTGTATTGGCGTCTTAGCATCAAGCTTTCAGCAGTTTCCAAGGTTCTTGGTACACAGCGAAGCCAACCAGCTATTGACCTGAGGACCAGACTGGATGCAGGACTTGGAGACCAACACCTGCTGATGACCATCTTATGGAAAACGGTCCATTTGCAGTCCCTAGAGCCCCTCAGGCTGCCCATCTCCTTTCTTACATGCCCTCCCCAAGCATTTAACCAGTATTAAGAGGAAATAACTGGTGCAGCCACCTGTTCCCAACTCACCATGTTGTTCAGGGTGGATTGGGTCACAAACAAAAAGGTATTTGAGGGGCCAGTGCTGCCGGGTGTGATAAGGTGAGCTCACTCAGTGAGGGGGTCCAAGGAGGGCATCTTGCCCCAACCCCCTGCTCCCAAGAACTGGCGTCACATATAAAGCTAGGAAGGGGAGATCTTGTAGCATCGGAAGGAAAAGTCTGCAGAACTTAATCTCCTCCCATGTTTGTTGCACCAGTCACTTTTGTCAATACCTGGCTCTGGTCTCCTGCACATTCTTCTTTCTGCTGCTTAAAGACCTGCCCATCCCCTTTTCTGGCTCCACTGCTTTGTGTGGAATAATAATAATAATAATAATAATAATAATAATAATAATAATAATAATTTATTTATACCCCGCCCATCTGGCTGGGCTTTCCCAGCCACTCTGGGCTGCTTCCAATAGAATATTAAAATACAATAGTCTATTAAACATTAAAAGCCTTCCCTAAACAGGGCTGCCTTCAGATGTTTTCTAAAAGTCTGGCAGTTGTTTTTCTCTTTGACATCTGATGGGAAGGTGTTCCACAGGGCAGGCCCTCTGCCTGGTTCCCAGTAACTTGGCTTCTCGCAGTGAGGGAACCGCCAGAAGGCCCTCGGCGCTGGACCTCAGTGTCCGGGCAGAATGACACTGGAAGTGTTTACCGAGCATGGAAACCATTTCATAACTGGGAGTGACAGTGAGTCTCTCCAGGTCGATGTTACTGGTGTTTTTTTGTGTGTTTTTTTGGAGGTGCGTTCTATGATATGCTATTGGCACGATAATAGTGGTGGATCTAAACTGGACTGTTCACACATCATTCCAATTTATTAGTTATTCTGCGATGCTTCTCTAAAGTTGGTGCATTACTGCCATATGAAAAGTTGCAGGGTTTCAGCAGAGAGTTAGGGGACATGCAGCAAGTGGAAGTGAAGCAGTGTGTCTCTACTCTGAAACTTAAGTAATATTGAAAGCAGGATCATTAATTAAGGCTAAAACAACAAAACAATACCCTCCCCTCCCCTCCCACTAACACATTTAAAAGGCTTAGAATATTAATAGGCCAAAGGCCTGGTTGAAGAGGACATGCACCAATTAGAAGTGTGTTTCTACCCTGAAAGCACCCTGCAATACTGAAAATGGAATCATGTATAACTGCCCCAATACCACCTTGAGCAAAGATTGCAATGAATTCTTAATAAAAAGGACACAAGGAGGAACTCTGTGTTGGGAACTGCTGTATGAGCCCAAAGCAATTGTTTGGGAGGGGGCTTCCCATGGTAACTGAGTTTCCTTTTTAAATGCAGTTTTATTTTTTAACCCCCCCCCCCAGTTTAAAGCTACTGGTGGCCACAGTGCTGCTGCTGTGCCCTTGAAATTGCTGGCAGACTCAGTGGCTTTTAAACTAGAAAAAGAAAAGGAAGGAAGCCTTGCCTCCCCAAGCACAAATCAGTGTGTCAAACAGTCTGGGCTGCTCTTGCCCTAATTCTTGCTTTGCCTGAAATGCTTAGAATGAGGTGGCTGCATAAGTAAGGCTCCATTCATGTCTATATTTTCCTTATAATTTGCTTAGGATTCTTTTGATTGCAATTGACACATAAGTATAGAGGTGAAAGCCCGACCCATAATCTCTTATTAATTCTTATTAATTGTTTGCATCAGCAGGGCTTCTGTGTTTAAGCTGCAGGCACCAAAGTCATACTTTCCGGAGCTTGTAATAGTACCCTTTGGGTCTGACTTTTCTCCTGCCTGCTGTCCTCCATTTCCCCCCCACTTCTCAGATGATTCCTTGGAATGTTGGAACAGTAATGGTAACAGCCTCAGAGGCAGAGCTAGCAGCAGGAGCTGCCGTTAGCCACAAGCGGAAGCCATAATTTTCCACATTAATGTATGGCTCATTTTGGATGGAAGTAGCAGGGAGATGCTAGCTAACCTGTAGCAGGGTAAAGGTAAAAAGGTAAAGGGACCCTTGACCATTAGGTCTAGTCGTGGCCGACTCTGGGGTTGCAGCGCTCCTCTCGCTTTATTGGCCGAGGGAGCTGGCGTACAGCTTCCAGGTCATGTGGCCAGCATGACTGAGCCACTTCTGGCGAACCAGAGCAGCACATGGAAACACCGTTTACCTTCGCGCTGGAGTGGTACCTATTTATCTACTTGCACTTTGATGTGCTTTTGAACTGCTAGGTTGGCAGGAGCAGGGACCGAGCAACGGGAGCTCACCCCGTCACAGGGATTCGAACCGCCGACCTTCTGATCAGCAAGTCCTAGGCTCTGTGGTTTTAACCCACAGCGCCACCGTGCTTGCAGGTATTTCAGGCAAACTCTGAAGGAGGCAATTCAGAGGGGGTTCTCTTCCAGCCTAACTCATATGTTTGCTTGCTTTCTTGTTTTACAACTTGTGTATAGTGTGCGATTCTAATAAAACCTCAAAGAAGGCCAGAAAAAGAATAAAGCAATCAATTTATCAGCAAAGAAACAGTTAGAAACAAGTATTCCAAATAAAAATAAAATAAAATAATCAACAGTAAGCTAAAACCAGATTAAAACCTATGGCAACTTGTTTGTATAGACTTGCCAGAAGAAAAAGAAAATTTTTTTTTAGCAGGTGCTGAAAAAGAACACCTGTCTGATATCTATAGGTGGGGAGCTCCGAAGTGTGGATGCTGCTGCAGTAAATGATTGATTTTTTGCAAGGGCTAATGAGTATTATGTGACACATATAACAGTGCCAGTTCTGTAGATCAAAGTGGTCAAGTTTGCACATACAGTCGTGCCTTGGAAGTCGAAGGGAATTTTTTCCGGAAGTCCGCTCGACTTCCAAAACGTTCGGAAGCCAAGGCACGGCTTCCGATTGGCTGCAGAAGCTCTCCTTAACAAATTTCAGTTCCCAGGGTTATTGGGGGATGACAACCCATGGCTGTCTAAGTGCTATAAGAATGCTTTAGATGTATAGTGTGCATGTTGCCAGAAGGTCTATGTTTGGCATTAGCAACGAGGCTGCCAAAATCAAAGGACCAGAAGGGGACCCAAAGGAGCATTCACAATGGCTGAGAATTTTTTCCTCAAAAATAGGTCGCAGCTTTGCTGTGCAAGGTAGAAAGGCTAATGCAGAACTGAGATAAGGTATGGAAAGTTCGTGGAATTATCTGAAGCAAAATGCAAATACAGTGGTACCTCGGGTTACAGACGCTTCAGGTTACAGACTCCGCTAACCCAGAAATGGTACCTCAGGTTAAGAACTTTGCTTCAGGATGAGAACAGAAATAGCGTGGCGGTGGTGCGGTGGCAGCTAGAGTCCACATTAGTTAAAGTGGTACCTCAGGTTAAGAACGGTTTCAGGTTAAGAACAGACCTCCGGAACGAATTAAGTTCTTAACCTGAGGTACCACTGTACCAAGCGCTGTTTTTGGTGTGTTGGTGTCTTGGCTTGTTGCTCTTTTGAGCATACATCAGGATTAATTGTTTGAATAAGACTTTGAGAGATAGAGAGAGAAAGGCTGCAATATTGTTATTCTGAAAAAACGAGAAAGATTTTATCTTGCAAGGTCCTATTTGCTGCATTGTAATAGTGCTGCAACATTATAAGGGGGCTTTTGGATCCTGCCTCGTTCTCCTGCTACATTGAATGGGAGGAATGTTTGAGCAGGAAACTTCAGAAACTCTCTGGCTCCCAATACCTTAACTCCTCTTCTGTAGCAGAGTAAGCACAGTCTGCCTTAGAGCGGGATTCTGACTAGCTACTTGCCCTGTTAACCAAACTTCTCTTTCTCAAAGAAAGTGCAGGCTTTCTTTGATTTCACAGAAGCTGCCAACGTTCGCCAAGAAAAGCTGACTCTGCATTTTAACACTTCCAGTAGTACTTCTGTGTTTTATACTTACTTCAGGCTTTGCATTTGTCGTGCTGCTGCAACAGTTACCCGAAAAAGAAGGGAAGGAAGAAGCAACCTTGCTATGCTAAGATGGGAATTGCCAGGCTATTGGCCATGAGCCATGTGTGCTTGCCAAGAAGCCTTTATGTGACTCCAGGGCCATTCTCATGACTGCTGGTTCCTCAGAATGGCCCTAAAGCAAATATAATTGTTTGCCATGGCTTGGAAGAGAGATGGCTGCTGAAAATACATATGAACATATAAAGATGCCCTAGGGCAGCAGTTCTCAACATGTGGGTCACCAGATGTTGTTGGACTACAACTCCCATCATCCCTGAGCTCTGGCCTTGCTAGCTAGCGGTGATGGGAGTTGTAGTTCAATAACATCTGGGGACCCACAGGTTGAGAAAGGCTGCCCTAGGGTGTCTCATACTATTGTTACATCTACCTCAGCATTGTATACAGGGATAGGGATGCGGGTGGCGCTGTGGTCTAAACCATTGAGCCTTTTGGGCTTGCAGATCAGAAGGTTGGCGGTTTGAATCCCTGTGATGGGGTGAGCTCCCATTGCTCTGTCCCAGCTCCTGCCAACCTAGCAGTTCGAAAGCATACCAGTACAGTTAGATAAATAGGTACCGCTGTGGTGGGAAGATAACAAGCGTTTCCGTGCGTTCTGGTTTCCATCACAGTGTTCCGTTGTGCCAGAAGCAGTTTAGTCATGCTGGCCACATGGCCTGGAAAGCTGTCTGTGGACAAACGCCGGCTCCATTGGCCTGAAAGAGGAGATGAGCACTGCAACCCCATAGTTGCCTTTGATTGGACCCATCCAGGGGTCCTTTACCTTTACTTTTTGTATGCAGGAGTAAGAAATTGAGTGGGGGGCATTCAGATAAGTGAACAACCACACCCCTGCTTGATTCTGGCCACAGAATCTACTCACTTTGCAACCCCATGGCACCTGTTGAAACTACCACTTGTCAGGTTTCAATGTTTGCTCGGAAGACGTAATGACAGGGACAGGATTTTTTATGGTGGTGGGGAGGGTAATAAGCCTTCTGATTCTCTATCCTTAAATATTTGGTCTGACCACCAGCAGCTCTCCAGAGTCTCAAAGTTTTGCAGACTTATCTGCCTGTCTCTCACCCTACATGTTTACATTGCTTAGTGGGATCCAAACTGCACGAGAAAGGCCATCCCAATCCACTCCACTGATCATCCTTTCTAGGAGAAGTTAGCTTACATTTGGAAAATTAGGCACTTAAGAGCTGGTTCACACATGCACATATATCACTCAATTTCTCCTTCCACTTCACAAGCCCTGAAGACTTATATTCTGTAGTGCCTCTTGAGCAATGTGATGCAAATTCTTATGTGCACCATTACAATGTGTTTTAATGGTTCAACGCTGTTTCAACTCTGAATGCAGACTTATTATTTTGCTGTTTTATACCTGGCAGATGAATGTAAGAAGTGGCTCCATTGAAAAGCCTTTACTTTGAGGCAGGCCTGAGGAACGTCCAGCCCAAGGGACTAATTCAGCCTGGCCCAGGTCTCAGTTTGGCCTGCAAGGCTGTTTCCTCCGAACAATGTCATAAGCAACATCTGGTGTGGGGCAGTTAAAGGTGTGGCGTGCAGTTAGAGATGTAGTGGTTCAGGCTCACCGGGGTGGGGTGGGGTCATAGACCCTTTACCGTTTCTCCAGCAAAGGGTCCCTGTCACCAGCTTCGGTTGACAGCCTCCTACAGCCTCCCAATCAGCATGCACACTATTTAGCTGTTGCAGCTAATCGGAGTGAAAAGAGGTGAGTCAGTCACTTAGGACTGGCTCCTAGGTGTTGGGAGATCCTATACACAAATAGAAATCTGGCAGAGACACATGCCCGACTGGCATGTTCTCTCCCACCTGGTCAGCTGGGAGATTCAAAGGCTTTCTCCAGCCTGAACATCACAGCGACTGATACCAAGAGGCATCAGCACACTTCAGGATCAGCAGAGTATAAGCAGTTAGTGTTCAGACTCAGTAGCGCAGCTTTTGTCTAAACTATGTTTATTTACATATACAGTGGTACCTCAGGTTACAAACGCTTCAGGTTACAGACTCTGCTAACCCAGAAATAGTACCTCGGGTTAAGAACTTTGCTTCAGGATGAGGACAGAAATCGTGCTCCGGTGGTGTGGCAGCAGCAGGAGGCCCCATCAGCTAAAGTGGTACCTTGGGTTAAGAACAGTTTCAGGTTAAGAATGGACCTCCGGAACGAATTAAGTACTTAACCCGAGGTACCACTGTACACACTCGGAGCATCATAACTCAGCTCCTTCCTCTTTAGCATCAGACAACAGAGAGAAAAAACAAAAGGACAAATGTCCTACATCACGGAAACACAGTAATAAAAACATCCTGTCTCCATCTCTTCCCACAATGTGGAATGAGAACATACACCGTCATGTGATGAAAACAATCCCATGACTGCAACATGGGGAATGAATCCTAACACTAGGGTCACTCTAGAGAAGGCATGCAGGAAGAACACTGAGGATGGGGTCTTCTGTATGCTGCAAAGCTACAGCATTTAGGAACAAAAATAAATAAATTACAACTTAAATTACTCCAAAAAGCACTCCAAATAATTTGCCCATGCACAGAAAATAGATCTAGCTGAAGGAAAATACATGGAGATCTGCATTGTTTGTTGCAATGTATCCCCAATGATTCTTATTATAAGTTTATTGTATAATATTAGGAGGTTCTATCATCTTAGTTGGGTATGTGGTTGTGAGGGGGCGGGACTGTGACTGTCCGGAAGGGATCATGCAGTTCTAAAGTGGTCCCTCCACTGCTGCTGTCAGTGCACAATTGGGAGCCTTGAAGTGCCCTCCTTATTATTCATTGGCAAGAGAGGCTTTGCTGTCAGCGCATATCAGCTGAAAGGCAGTGACATCTAGTGTGTTGACTTCCCATGGGGATCTCTGTTGCTGATCCGTGCTCTTTATAGCATAGCTTGCTGCACTATGAAAGAAAAATTGGTCACCAGATGTCATGATAATATCAGGTCATGTGGCCTGCTGGGGTGGGGGGTGGGGATCCAGGATATGGCCTTCCGGCCTGATCCTGTTTCTCCACTCCTGATTTGAGGTGAAAGAAAGGTATCCCAAGAACTATCATGGACTGTTCACAAATACATGCAAATCCTTGATGCTGTAGTCTTCTAGCGATGAGCATGCATGTGTGTACTAGCCCCAATACATTTGCTTAATTCATTTAATTACAATGGTGGTGACTCCAGCCTCTGAAAATAAAATTTCGCCAAAATAAAACAGCAAAATAAGAAGTCTGCATTCGGAGTTGAAACAGCGTCGAACAATTAAAACGTATCGTAACGGTGCACATAAGAATTTGCACCACATTGCTCATGAGGCACTGCAGAATATAAGTCTTCAGGGCTTGTCAAAAGACAGGAAGAGACGTGGCTTTACTGAAGTTATACTACAGCTGTGGAGCCACCACCGAGAAGTCTTGTCACCGTTGCCTGCAAATCTGGTCTTTGCTGATTGACAGGCCAGAAGGCAGGGCCTGTGATGCCAACCTTTGGTTCAGGTACTCTAGAGTAGGTGTGAGGAACCTTTGCTCCTCCAAATGTTGCTAAACTACAACTCCCATCAGGCCAGCAAGCATGGTGAATGGCAAGGGATGATGGGAGTTGAAGTTCAGCAGCATTGGGGGGTGGGGCAGAGGTTCTAAACCTCTAAAACCTGTTTTAGAGGTTAACACCAATGCTTCAAGTTGAGCAGCCATCACACAGGTACCACAATGGGAATTAATTTCAGTTATTAGTGTCACTATTGAAAGCTAAAGGCACCACAGAACTGCCAGATTAAATTAAATTTATTGAGGTTCCCACCCCAATAATGTCAGATCATGGAAAGAGAAAATAGTGTACAGATGAATAATTTTCATAATTACCTGCTGGTGTCTGGCGTGTACATATAATTTGAGAAATAGGCTGTTCCTTATCTTGAAGGCACAATAAGATTCTGTAGACATTTTCTGTTGACATCAATGGAAACATAAGCAGGCCACAGGCTCTGTTATTATAAAAACTTGTAATTAACCATTAACATTTAAAAAACAAATGGAGATGAGGGTGATTTCCTTTGGATAACCTTCAAATCCGCAATGCATTGATAAATATAAAAATCATTCTGCAGACTTGATTCTCATTGAAACAGCTGATGACATTTTGTAGACTGCCAGAGGTTGTTGGGCCTTCCAAATAAGACCTTAGGATACCTTTGTTGGAAATGACGCCAATCTATAATGAAACAAATAAGCGGGCAAGACAGGACACGGTCTGGAAACAATGTTCTCTACTTGCTTTTAGAAAAAGGCAACAATGACAATGAACTCACCTGATTCTACAGCTGCTTTAGCACTTGTTGTTGTTTAGTCGTTTAGTTGTGTCCGACTCTTCGTGACCCCATGGACCAGAGCACACCAGGCACTCCTGTCTCCCACTGCCTCCCACAGTTTGGTCAAACTCATGCTGGTAGCTTCGAGAACACTGTCCAAACATCTCGTCCTCTGCCGTCCCCTTCTCCTTGTGCCCTCCATCTTTCCCAACATCAGGGTCTTTTCTGGGGAGTCTTCTCACTCAGTACCTGCAGCTTCCTATGTTCCTATGACAGGAATGAGGAGGCAGGTGATGCCTGGGGACATTTAAAGGGATCAGCAGCAACCATCGCTGCTCCTTGGCACCGTAAAGTAAGGCCTGCCGGTTCCCAGCTTAGCTGCTGCCACACTGGGGGCAACCTAATTCAAATCCCTATTCCCTCTCAACTCTCTAGTAGCGCCATCGCCTCCTCCCACAGCAATTTCGACATCCGATTCAAGGGCAGACAACTGACGAGTCCCAAAGCGAGACGCATCCAGCATTCATCGCCTTGAGGGACGTTCTTTCAGACAGGCGGGTGCTCCAATAACGCAGCACAAAAGATATATAAAAATCACAATGAAGTCCTTTAGGCCGAGAAACTCCAATGGAATTCAAGTTGGGGACACAGGGAGGCGAGGAAAGAAAATAATTTATGTGTATTAAGCCAGGAGGGGAGGGAAGACGACTTCCTCGATATAGGAAGCTCAACAACTGTTTGCCCTGATTTGAACATGACCTGCCTTTAACCATTTCTTGTGGGGAAAGGGGGTGGGCATGGTCTGTTTTGTTGTTGTTGTTTAGTCGTTTAGTCGTGTCCGACTCTTCGTGACCCTATGTACCAGAGCACGCCAGGCACTTCTGTCTTCCACTGCCTCCCGCAGTTTAGTCAAACTCATGCTGGTAGCTTTGAGAACACTGTCCAAACATCTCGTCCTCTGCCGTCCCCTTCTCCTTGTGCCCTCCGTCTTTCCCAACATCAGGGTCTTTTCCAGGGAGTCTTCTCTTCTCAGGAGGTGGCCAAAGTATTGGAGCCTCAGCTTCAGGATCTGTCCTTCCAGTGAGCACTCAGGGCTGATTTCCTTCAGAATGGATAGGTTTGATCTTCTTGCAGTCCATGGGACTCTCAAGAGTCTCCTCCAGCACCAGAATTCAAAAGCATCAATTCTTCGGCCATCAGCCTTCTTTATGGTCCAGCTCTCACTTCCATACTTCACTACTGGGAAAACCATAGCTTTTACTATATGGACCTTTGTTGGCAAGGTGATGTCTCTAGTTTTTAAGATGCTGTCTAGGTCATATGAAAGGGCAAATAGTTCACATGCTGCAGGGTGCCCAGCCCTGTTTCACTTATTTACTAAATTTCTTACACTTATACTGTTCTCTTCCTCTAGTCTGGATTTCCCAATCCATCTCTCCTTCCTGTAAACTTCAGTAGGCTGTTTTAGCCCTCGAGCTGCGCCACATGTCTTCAGAGTGCTCTTACATTTTGGATTCTGATTTGCTCTCTGAGTTATTCAGGATGGCACGCCACACTTATGTCCTTCTCATAGACTATTTATGCATGTAAGAACTCCTCGCAGTGAACATCAACTTTAATCGAATTCATGAAGAGCTATCCCAGGACGCTCTGCTCTGAATTCTAAAGACTTGATGGTTCTCTCTCTGGCTGGTAATGATACTCAGCGAAAATGAAGTATTATCAGAAAATCAGGTAAGTGCCTTAACTGGTTATCCACTATGTTTAGGAAGGATACCATTCAGTTCATGCTAGAAAAGATGAAAAGTCCACCTCCTGAAGCTTGTAATATTGTCATGACAGGGAAATTGCTTCACTTAGCACATAAACCTGGAAACCAGGTGTTGTCTCTGCACACCACAACAATTTGTGTATATAATCAATGCTTAATTATTTGAAAAAAAAGTGGCAGTGGAGGTTCTCACCTTCTTGAAGTCACCTCTTGATATCACCCTACTTTCAAGCCTAAAACATGGTCTGGCTGTTGGAAACACGTCTTATATGTGGGTTTCACATTTTGGGTTGGGAGTAAACCATGGTTTGCAAGAACTATAGCTTGTACAATTCAGATATCATAGCAAACTATGTTTAACACCTATCATTAATGGTGTTAGACCATGTGAAGGGAGAGGAAAGGGCTGGGATGCACACGTAAAGCATCTTCCCAGTGGTCAAGCCATGGTTGAGTTACAATCTCTGAACTGAGCCATAGAAGCCCTCCTCCCTAATTTCTGGTGTGTAGACCATTTGTGGTCACACCTTGGTGAGGGAAAAGTACTTTGGACACAGCCTAGGATACTTTCTTACATCCTAGGGCTGTGCCAGATGGGTGTGTGTGTGTGTGTGTGTGTATAAAATAAAATAAAATAAAATATTAAAAATATTATTATTATTATTATTATTATTATTATTTATTAAAACAGGTTGGGTGGCAGAACAGTGAGGAGAGCTGGCATGAATTAAGCCTTGCACAGAGTAAGATGATTGGAAATGCACCTTTTGAAAACAAACATTTATACAAACATTTATTAAATAAGTTCAATACTGCTGATACATGTGTGTGTTGGACTGGGGAGACCTGGGTTCCAATGAAGCTCATTAGGTGGCTGATTGAAAAACCCACTAAAATGCCTCAAATAAATAAAATCGCCCCCTGAAATATATTTGTGAGAACAGTTTAATGGGGCCTGGCCTTTACAACAGTGTTTTCTTTAGCTTGCAGCCAGCCAAAGCTTCAGAATCATAGGGGATTGCTTGATAGAACTGAACTGCTGTGATGCCACAGAAACCCTCATAGCCTACTGAGTGTCTGCTCAGATTTCCTGAAATATACTCAGAGTCCTGTAGTGGTTTCCTGCTCTTTATTGCAGCTTGTAAAACAGTGATTTTATTGCCCCCCAAATCTCAGGCTTTTATATACATTATTTACACAACGAGTCCTGTTTGATTGGCTGATTCTGCTTCCCTCCTGAAGCCTGATTGGTCTTCTCGTGCAGGCCAATCAGTTGTTGCAGTCTACGATCCTGCCAGCCTAATAGGCTGATTAACTTCCACCTGGTGCCTGATTGGTCTTTTCTGCAAGCCAATCAGTTGTTGCATTCTAGGATCCTACTTGCCTATTGTTCTACGATTCATAACATTTCCCTTGGTGCTCACTCGGTGGGAGATAAAATGGGGCCAGGGGAGAAGACCGAGAGGACAGGGGGAGACCAGTATACAGTTCCATGTAGGACAGGTGTGGGGAACATTTGGACCTCCAGATGCTGCTGAACCACAACTCCCATCAGCCCCAGAAAGCATGGCCAAGGAAGATGGGGCAGCAACACCTGGAGATTCAAGGGTGACCCACACCTGCTGCAAGGACAACTGGGATTCCAGTCTGATCTGTCAGCTGATGAGGTAAATTGCCCTGCCTGAAAGACCAGCTGCCAGGCAGGAGAAGATTTAAGAAGCTGACTGCTTTAATGCCAAAGGTTTGAGGCTGTGTTCTTTGGGACTTTCTTGGAAAATGTCCAGGAGTGAGCTTGCTGACAATGGAGGGGGAGGGGGCACGCTCCAACAGCCTGTGGCAAAATCATCCCTTGTAACTTGAAAGACTCACACCTGTCTTGCATCGCGTTGTGAAGCGAGCGGAATATTCTTTGGCGATCTTTTAATATAATTAAGTTTCCCGAGTAAAATTACTTTGTATATCTTTATGGCCCCATAACTCTTCAAGTTCAGGTAATAAATAAGCCACGATGTCTCATAAAAAAACAAAAACCCATTGTTAAATACGCGACCTTTATTATTAAAAGACTTCAAGAGACTTTCCAGTGACTGATTGCGGCCCTGAATTTTGGCCTTAAAATTATTACCTTTGGCAGATGATAATTAAAACACTCGCATCCATCCAGGTGACAACTAGTGCCAACATTCCTTCGGCAACGTGGCGAAGAGAAGGAATGACAATGTTCCGGATCTTTCAGGAAGCAGCAGGCCAGAAAGGACCCACTCAGCTTCCCCTCACACAGCCATTTTTTATGAGTCCTCCATGAGATCTTTAACATGATTCACATGTAATCTTTTTATTTGTGGGGTTGAAACATGGCAAAGGGATAGCTTCCCTTTCCATTGTATTACCTGTTTATGAGAGCACTTTTACAAGGATTTATTTACTTGTGGGCTTGAGTCTCCATTATGTTGCCTTTTGAAATTTATTTACAACCCCTAATAAACCTTACAACCACCCCCACTTCTTTGAAAGAGAGAACCAACTTGTCTAAAAGTCCTGAACCACCTTGATATGCATATATGTCAAATTGCTACCATTAGAATACCACTTATGGGGTTTATAACCTGAATCCCCAGGAAATCTAATTGCCTTTTGTGGATAGAGAACCAAAATGCTGCTATATTTTATTTCTGCCCTGCATTCTTCATGACCAGACTGAGTCTGGTTCGCAACCTCTGTCCAACAGCCATTTTGACCGATGTATACTGCCAGGCCTGAAGAATGAGGATACAGAAACCGTGTCTCTGGATGTGCCCTGTGGCTGGAAACAGTTAGTCGGCTTCCATCCAGTAAAGTGAAGTGCAGAGGAATTAATGAAAGGTAGTCGTTGCCCTTGGTTGAACGTTTGCTTTGCCTGCTTCAGCTTCCATCTTAAAAGGTTACATTTGCCAGCAAGGCTTTTAGGCCTGAGTCCTTTAGGATACAACCTACTGTGCTGAAAGCTTTCTGTTTTATGCTGCCTTTATAAAACAGTGACTCAACCAAGCTCTTTTGCAATGGAAAGGAGACAAGAAGAGCAGGCCAGTGACCCATCTAGTCTAGCATCCTGTTGTCACAGTAGATAACCAGATGCCTATGGCAAGCCCCAAAGCAGGACCTGAGAGCAACACCACTTGCAATTCCCAGCAGCTGGATGCACGTAAGTGGGTCATTGCCTGTATAGGAGAAGGAGCTGCCATTGTGGCAGAATAGCAAAGTATTTCGTTTGGTCAGAATGGAGTATACATTTCCAGAGTGAACACTAAATACATTACTTACGGTACATGAGCCACCATCGTTGCTAGAGGGCTGTGAAAATTTGTGTCCTGAGCTTTTGAGACTCATCTACCCACGCAGTGGCGTAGCGTGGGTTGTCAGCACCCGGGGCAAGGCAAGTAATTTGCGCCCCCTAACCCGGGGCAAGGCAAGTAATTTGCGCCCCCCCCGCTGCACTGTCCCTCCCCCAGATAGTCCCTCTCTCTCTCTCCGCACCGCACGCCTGGCACCCTCCCCTCCACAGTGGGCGGCGACCCGGCGGCTCGGATCGGATTCGCACAGCCAGCACTGCAGTGAGAGAGAGTGAGTGAGCCAGGTAGGGGCAGAGAGCTGCGAGTGCGAGCGCCCCCCCCAGATGTTGCGCCCGGTGTGGCCGGCCCCCCTGCACCCCCCACGCTACGCCACTGTGCCCACGTACCTATCTGAAACCAATCTGAATTGGTTGCCAGATGAGATTTTTTTTCAGCTCTCCTTCCCCACTGTTACAATCATGTCCTGCTTGCAGACTTACCAGGAGCTTCTGTTTGGCTATTGTCAGAACAAATTGCTGATTAGATGGGCCTTTGGTTACATCCAGCAGCCTGGGATCTTCTTATGTTCTGTTCAGGAAGCTGAAGTTCAGTGTAATGAGGGGAAAGAGCCCAGTGAAACTTCTCATTTAGGTTCTTCCCGTTTATCTGAAATCCGTTGGTGCTCAACTGAGCGGAAAGGATCCTTTGATTTAAGAAGACTGAAGCACCATGATAGATAATGCTGGGGTTTTCCTGGTTTTATTGTCCACTAATACATTGTAGCTGTGGATTTATAATACAAAGTCAGAAGTATGGCTGCTACCAGTGGTGTTCTGGAGACCCGGGAGACCCAGTGCACACCCAGGACTTGCTTTTTTCCCCAGCACAGGGGTGATGGCATCATCTCCTGGAAGCCAATATAATTCACAGGAATCAGATCCACCTTCTGCCAGTATTATTCAGTTGGATCTTGATAGCAAATGCATTGCTGCTGGAAGGGGTTGCTGTGATCTGGTGAGACCATAGATAACAAGAGACAGCATGTAGGACACTAGCTCTGGCAAGTAAATTATGTGATAATGCAGCTTTCAAGTCTATTTGACACACAGAGACTGAAGAAAACAATCAAGCAGAGGCTAGATACTTCCTCCCCTTTTCTTGGTTGGGGTTCCTGCTTCATTCTAGCAGTTTCAGTGATCACACTTCTTTGCAAGATGGTTTACATTTCTGCTCAGTGTTGCAGTTCAGTTGACTGTAGATTTATTTGTTGTTGCTAAAGCTCAGTGTTTCTTACAGATTGAATTTATGCAGCCATATATAAGCATATGATTGAGATCATGTTGGAAGCAGGGGCATTCAGTGTATGATTGAGGAGCTAATTCTGCTATTGGTCTGGATGGCAGCAGACTTTGATCGCTGAGATAACATTGAATAACACCCACATGGGCTATGTATATATGCCAGGAAATATTTAACAATATTTTAATGAATTTATAGAGATTAGCGAGACCTGCACCAATTTACACTGTTGGTACCAAGTTAAAAACCGAGTTATGAGTCTTGCATGCTAAAAGGGAGGCTTGATTTGGGGAGAAAGACTGTCTAGTCATTTCTCCAAACCATTGTGTATGCCAAACAAAGCTAATATCTCTAAAAGCCAGACTTTTCTCTCAGCTTCTATTCCCTCACCAGCCAAATCTCTAATGCTAGAAAGAAAGATTCTTCTGTTTCATTCAAGACAGAAATTTAATCAAGAAAATATGTTGTGGGGGAAAGCACTGGTCAAGTTTTGACATCCAGCTCTTCTGCACATCCAGCTCTTCTGCAAAGATCCATCCCTCTTTAAATCCCTCTCCCCACTTCCTTTGAACTTAGAAAAATAATGATAATCCTCATGGAACAAAGGCAGTTTATGGGCAGAAGCAACCTTCTGTGGGCACCATCAGTGGAGATGTAGCTGTGTCTCTGTATCCATATCTCCAGCCAGGATGTTGGCAGTGCTCATCGAGGCCTCACAGAATGAGAATGGTGTGTCTCTTGATATGCACACAACATCAGTTGTTCTGTGTGACTACCATGACTGGTGTGTAGAGCTGGGTTTGGGCCAATGTTTGGATTTTCTTTTTGAAGGATACAACAACACCTCTAAAATAAATAAGGTTTCAACCAGTCGAAACCAAGCATACTCAGAAACTGAAGGATGCATTTTATAGCCGTGGGGTGTAGGGCGTATGGTTAGGAAGCTTTGCAACATTGTGCTGAAGGCTGCCGCATTAGCACCAAGTAACAGCATCGCCTCACATTTCACTTACAATTCTGTTCCCTGTTTCCCTCGTGCACATTTCCAACACAATTTTCTCCTCCTTCAGATATATTCTGTGGCATCCTTGGGGATATAGTTCATAAAGGCAATTAGGTTTTTGTTTATGAAAGTGTGAGGGTATTTTTTGGCGGTTTTTCTCACAGAGCGAAAGGAAAGCTATTTCCACAAGTCACGTTGGATGCCAGCAGAGACACTTCACTAAATAGAATAAAGTATCATAGCTAAGGGCATTAATGTTGCAGAACAGATTATTCCATACACAAGATTTTATTTCGCACAGCAAGGTTTTGGCCTCAAAACATATTTGGAGGTGGGCTGGAATAAACTAAAAATAGACCGTAAAGAACTAATGAATATGGGGGAACTAGAGGCAGACAAGCAAGGCAGAAAATGGCAAATTAGGGCAAGGGAAATGCTCAGTATTAGAGCACATGGTTTGCAACAAAAAGGTCTCAGGCTGTCTCTCCAGATAGACTGGGAAAGAGTCCTAGTTTCAAGCACCCTTATCAGAATTGTACTCACAGGGCAATTTCTCTTCAGTATGGGAATACACACGAGCCCAGGGACTTCCAACAATATTATATTTTCCCCCACATACGAAAAAGCGTCAGTGGTGGCACCAAACCTTTGTTGCAGTGAGCTAACCCCTCAGAGCCCTTCACTGCATCAAATAACTTGAAAAATTGAGCATGGGGTCTCAATACTAAGCATGGTTATTGTTAATAAAGCTTCACTATGTGTAAAATGCTTCACCTATCTCGGTCACCATTGAAACCACCCAACGGCACAGGGCAGGTTGTGTTCAAGCCAATAAAAGGTAGCTTGGCAAAGGTCATAGTTTGAAGGAATGACTTGAACTCAGGACCCGTCTTTTCCCATCGCTACACTGCAGTAGTTATTATATCCACATCTCATGCTGCCACGTTGAGAATCAGGCAAGGATAGCCACCATCTTAATACAGAGTCCACCACTTCTTGTTGGAGTCTGTCAAACAGCTCTTACTGTCAGAAAGCTCTTCCTGATGTTTAGTTGTAATCTCCTTTCTTGTAACTTGAAGCCATTGGTTCAGGCCCTACCCTCCAGAGCAGGAGAAAACGAGATTGCTCTATCCCCCATGTGACAGCCCTTTAGATATTTGAGTTATCCCATCTCTACCACTGAGCCATGGGCCTTCCCAGTCTGAGACTTCTTTTGTCATGCTTGTGAACTTTAAGAGGCATTTGGTCAGCTGCAGTGTGCCAGGAAAGATGGACTGTATTCTGATTTACCTTAAATGCTGGGTTCTCCCAGTTATTAGCTGATGCAGTAATTTTATGAGGGTGATTGTTATGGTGTTTTCTCCTGGCGACCTAAAGATACGTAATGAAGACACCAGGTGAGACTACCTGGGGAGAGCGTTCCACAAATGGGGGGCCACTGCAGGAAAGGTCCATTCTTGTGTTGCCACCCTCTGGACCTCTCATGTAGGAGGCCCACAAAGAAGGGCCTCAGATGATGATCACAATGTCCAAGTTGGTTCACGTACCGTACTCCCGTTTGGCCTCTGGGTTTGTGGCTTCAGCGACTGGGGACAATTGACACCCGGCAGCACCTTCATTATTCCCTCTGTTTAGAAGCTCAGCTAGTGATTACAGTGGTACCTCGGGTTAAGAACTTAATTTGTTCTGGAGGTCCATTCTTAACCTGAAACTGATCTTAACCTGAGGTACCATTTTAGCTAATGGGGCCTCCCGCTACCACCACGTGATTTCTGTTCTCATCCTGAAGCAAAGTTCTTAACTTGAGGTACTATTTCTGTAACCTGAGGTGTTGTTGTTTAGTCATTTAGTTGTTTAGTCATGTCTGACTCTTCGTGACCCCCTGGACCAGAGCACGCCAGGCACTCCTGTCTCCCACTGCCTCCTGCAGTTTGGTCAAACTCATGCTGGTAGCTTCGAGAACACTGTCCAACCATCTCGTCCTCTGTCGTCCCCTTCTCCTTGTGCCCTCCATCTTTCCCAACACCAGGGTCTTTTTCAGGGAGTCTTCTCGTAACCCGAGAACCACTGTGGTAACCTGAGGTACCACTGTATTTAATGATAAGCAAAATGAGAGTTAATTTGAGTTGTGTTGAGTTGAGCTGAGAGACAACAATGATACACACAGGGCAAGAAATGTGTGGTACATGAAATACACAGATACAGTTGCACAAACAGTACAAAATGATGCAACAGAGCACAGATGTACCATAAAGTTCACACACACACAATGAAATGCAAGGTAACCTCAGCATGTCAATATGTCAGGTCAGTGTTGAACACCTTACTATCAACCTTGTGCTTAGCTGCGCTTGAGGAGCAATAGAGGCTAAATATCTTACAGACTGGTTTAACTTTGGCTGGTGCCAGCCAACACTGTGGCATTGTGTTTACAGAGGAAGGATGTGTTTTTCTTTCTCTTCAAGGGCAAGCGGAGATGCTTTGTATCCAAACCCTCCTGATTGCTTTAACTTTGCTGATACATCAGTGTGGCCAAAATAGATACATCCCTTTGAGCATTTTCTTATTGCATGTCAGGACTATTGTATATGTGACATGGGAAGATGAGACAAATGACCTGTTATGCATCCAGCTAGCTCCTCTGGATCAAGAGGGGTGAGGTGCAGGGAATGTGTGAAATGAAGCAGATTAAATAGATGGTTTCTCACAGAGAAGTGCAAGGAATTACAGCCTGATGTTACTGGGAGCCAGTGGCCACGTTTGCACGTGACTCTTGGCTCATTAGCCTATAACACTAATCCATAGTTCATTTTATTTAGGGAATTTGCAAAGCAGCTTAATATTTAAAGAGGGGTGTACAGGAAATGAAAACAGCATAAACACAGTAAACAGATTGCACAGCAATCAGCTATATTTGTTGCTGGTATTAACAATCCAGGAATGCATAAGAAGGTGTCAAAAACACAATGTGGTTGGTGCCTGTCTTACTATCTAGAGGAAGTTCCACAAAATGGAGCTGTAACACTGAAGTCTCTCCTCTGTGCGATTGCAAGATGTATATGGGAAGCATGTTTACCCTAACTATACAGTGGTACCTCAGGTTAAGTACTTAATTCGTTCCGGAGGTCCGTTCTTAACCTGAAACTGTTCTTAACCTGAAGCACCACTTTAGCTAATGGAGCTTCCTGCTGCTGCCGCGCTGCCGAAGCACGATTTCGGTTCTCATCCTGAAGCAAAGTTCTTAACCTGAAGCACTATTTCTGGGTTAGCGCAGTCTGTAACCTGAAGCGTATGTAACCTGAATAATTATTATTATTAATAATAATAATAATAATTTATTATTTGTACCCCGCCCATCTGGCTGGGTTTCTCCAGCCACTCTGGGCGGCTTCCATAGAAACAAAAAATACACTATAATATCACAGATTAAAAACTTCCCTGAACAGGGCTGCCTTAAGATGTCTTCTGAATGTCAGGTAGTTATTTATCGCTTTGACATCTGACGGGAGGGCGTTCCACAGGGCGGGCGCCACTACCGAGAAGGCCCTCTGCCTGGTTCCCTGTAGCTTTGCTTCTCGCAATGAGGGAACCGCCAGAAGGCCCTGGGCGCTGGACCTCAGCGTCCGGGCAGAACGATGGGAGTGGAGACACTCCTTCAGGCATGTAACCTGAAGTACCACTGTAGTTTGTTTGATTATGTGAACCCAACCCCGTGACTAACCATGGTATGTTTTCTACCAACAAAGCCATGGTTTGTTCTTGGCCTATGAGCCAAGGCTTGCTTTATAGTTTGGTGCTATTTTTGAACCACACATCTTTGCTTAACCACAGTTGTAGTTTGTTGAGCATTAGGGATGGGATCACCAAACAAAGGCATGAGGCAAGAGTAATTGGAAAATGAACCAGGCTTTGGAGGAGCTAGCTGTGTTGTAGAAGGTGACTCATGGTTTGTTGATTGTCAGGGAACTGCCATCGGAGTTGGAAGCGGAGAGGAGGCTCCAGAAGGATGGTGGAGAGGGTCCCTGTAGGGAGAGAGGTAGCCCATCCACTGGGGAAGGAAATCAGCGTAACACCAGTGGAGAAGGGGGGCAGATGGGGGAATCGGAGAGGTGGCTCCAGGACTCTTCACCAGAGACCAGTGGAGAGGGCACGAGTACTCCGCTGCCCATACCCACTTTGCGCAGAAAACTTCCACACAGGCAAAGGGGGAGGAGACTGGGCGTCAAACAGCTTCTATGCTGGAAGAGGTTTAAGAAACGCCCACTGACGGATTCTGCCAGCGACTGAGGCAGCCACGGAACTTGAGGCTGTTCAGACAGAAAGGGTTCAACCAGGCAACTTAGCCAGGAGTAACGGCAATTTATGCACGAGCAACCCCTAGAACCATTACATCGATCAAATTGTGGTCAGAAGAAACCATGACTTAGTGTTGTGTGAATGCAGTCAGTTTATGTGTGGTAAGTTTCACTTGGACTTGAAAAACCTGTGCTCAAATCTGTCAAATTTTATAAAATAAAATGAATAAATATTCTGTTAATCTGGAAGGCAAATCTAACTGCAAGTATATCAGCAACTATTTCTATAGCAGCTGTTATGTTTTCCACACTTCTGAGTGTCCTTGTTTTTGTCAACTCTTTGCCTGAGAGACAACTGTACTCTGGGCCAGCTGTCTGTTCCAGAGGTCCAGTCCTTTATAATCCAGACTGGAAATCGTGCCAAATATCTTGGCAGCTCTACAAAAATACAGCTTTTTATGTTTTGGAGAAACAATGCATTGTGAAAGCTGTCAAGTTAAGTTGCCTTGATGGAGAAGCTGGCTAGAATTTACTGAGGCAGAATTCCCTTCAATAACTAATCATTTCAAGGTGGGGGGAATCTTTAGAACTAAAACCATAAAGTTTTGTAAGTAAACCCTCCAGGACTGGAATCACCAAATGGCCTCACTGGACAGCAATTGGCACCTCAGAGCCTACCACTGATAATCTGTCCAGGGCTTCCCTTAGCACTCAATACGTGAGGAGCTACCATTTTGATTTTTTCACAATGCTGGGACATTGAAGAAAGTTAAAATAGCTGGTGCCAGCTATCATCACTGGTAAGCTTGTGAAGACCCACTGAAGTAGGAGATAATGGAGGGCTCCATGAACCTCCTGATGGTGCCGAAAATTCCCAGTCCTTAACTACACAGTTCTGTTGGTTCAAGAAAGGAGGTGCCAGTATTCACAGTAGCATATAACAGTTGTTAAGAGAGTAGGCTGCAAAAGAGGAATTGTCTAGTTCAGATCTTGCCTGTGCTGTGAACTTGCTAGATGGACATAGACAACCTTTATCTCAACTCCTCTTCCCTGGGAAATTTCAATATGTGTCCTGACTTCTGCCCAACATACGGAGACAGATACTCTTACATGTAAGTAAAAAGGAGATCTTTATTGAGGCAAGTAATGGTACAGGTTCGGCAGCAGACATAAGGTTCAGGAGTTGCAGTTCAGCAGGTGAGCAAATCAGGCAAGAAGTTCCAAATGGACGGAAGCAATGAAGATGTCCCAACAGCTTCCACACTCTGCCTCTGAAGCTTTTAACCATGAGGCATGGCACGGTCACTCACTCACAGGGTTGCAAGTGCACCCTCCTTCTGTGTGGAAGCAGCACCTGGTTCTAGGTGATAATAGAAGAGTTTGATATCCTGCTTTATCACTACCCAAAGGAATCTCAAACCGGCCAACATTCTCCTTTCCCTTCCCTTCCTCCCCCACAACAAACACTCTGTGAGGTGAGTGAGGCTGAGAGACTTCAAAGAGGTGTGACTAGCCCAAGGTCACCCAGTAGCTGCATGTGAAGGAGCGGGGAAGCGAACCCAGTTCACCAGATTACGAGTCTACCGCTCTTAACCACACTGGTTCTCACCCACCTCATCAGTTGCTGGTTGACACTGGTTGACATCAGCTCCTGTTTTGACACTACCTTATTTTAGAAATTGAGCACTGCACCACTTTCATCTGAGTATCTCCAATAATGCAGTTTATTGTAGTCTTTCTTGGAGTAGTGGTTGCGTATGGATGACATGGACTAGGGAAGTTTGCTCTGTGGCAGCTTCTTGAATAATTGCTAATAGAATATCAATATTACTCTTGCAGTAAAGTTGGAGTGTCATTCATTAATTGCCTAATCGTTACTCCAGGTCCTTGAACAAACAGTATCTGAGAACCAGTGTGAGAAACAAGACATCAATATCACTAAATATACATACATATATCCCATATTTAATTATAGCTGTGCACAGTAATTCCCAAGCCTTTATTTAATTCTCATTAATAACTCCCTGCACTCCGGAATGTAAATGCCAACTGTGTGTGCAAGTTTTTCAGGCTTACAGAATATATTGCAAAACAAGCCAGCACATTTTATATATAGCCCATGCATGGAGTACAATGTCGGGAGCATTGCAGTACAACAGCAAGCAGCCCTGTCCTGCATAAACAGCCACACCCCTTTCTTCCAGCTGTTCATGAAATCCAAAGACTGCCTCTTCTAGAAGTATACTTACACTAGTATTGAGAGGTGACATGGCAAAGCAGAAGGAAAGGAAGCACAGAAGAGGAGCTAGCAACGCATAGGAGCCTTTTGCAGCATTTTTTTAAAGACGGAAATGATGGACTTTATGATGCAGAGATGTACTATGGCTTAGGTCCATATAGTTAAAGCTATGGTTTTCCCAGTAGTGATGTGTGGAAGTGAGAGCTGGACCATAAAGAAGGCTGATCGCAGAAGAATTGATGGTTTTGAACTATGGTGCTGGAGGAGACTCTTGAGAGTCCCATGGACTGCAAGAAGATCAAACCTATCCATTCTGAAGGAAATCAGCCCTGAGTGCTCACTGGAAACAGATCCTGAAGCTGCGGCTCCAATACTTTGGCCACCTCATGAGAAGAGAAGACTCCCTGGCAAAGACCCTGATGTTGGGAAAGATGGAGGGCACAAGGAGAAGGGGACGACAGAGGACGAGGTGGTTGGACAGTGTTCTTGAAGCTACCAGCATGAGTTTGGCCAAACTGCGGGAGGCAGTGGAAGACAAGAGTTCCTGGCGTGCTCTGGTCCATGGGGTCACGAAGAATCTGTTGTAGTGACCCTTTGTTTTAAGGCTACTTCATCTGCTGTGACTGTCCCCATAGAAAATTGATCTTTCTTTCACGTAGTTTCATGTGACATTCGTAGTTTAAAATGTTTTCCTTGCTTGCTTGCCTTTTAGAGCAAGCCCTCACCAGGTTGTTAACTTTCAAGGTTAATACCATGACTTAGAGTTGAGTCCAGAAATGAATAACTAACCAATCCAATGATGATAAGTTACTATTATACAATCAAACTACCTAGCCTCTAGTGACTGAATTTTGCACCACCTGAAATTTGGACAGGTCATCGTAATAGATTTCCCATCCCTGTGCTGGCCAGATTTATTTTGCCTCTCAAGCTTGATAATAGAACAATCTATGGCCCTTCTACTTGCTGGTTGAACATGATAAAAGACGTGATCTGGCCAGTGGCCCATCTAGTCTAGCATCCTGTTCTCACAGTGGCCAATCAGATGCCTGTGGGAGCACAAAAGCAGTCCCTGAACACTGCAGCACTCTGCCCTTGGCTTCTCAGGCAAGACTTCTGATCAAGACAGGCCCTATTGTTAGGCAGAACAGCAGAGAGCCTCTGGTGGCAGATACAAGGTGGTGGGGGCAGGTAGCAGCCCCTTCCTCTCCTCTATTCTTCTTGAACCCTCCTGGCCGTTCCCCTTTCTCAGTGTACAGACCTGTGTGTGCCACATGACCTACCCTGCACCTCTAAGTTAGCATGCCACTCTCAAACGCAGTGGCGCATGATGCGTTCCCATTGTCAGTGTCAAAGCAAGATTCAGCTGCCACCCCAGTCATCTTATTTATGTGAAATGGAAAGGTATTATATTGTCCTTTCTCAAACTGGCCTTTAGACCAGGGTTTCCCAAACCTGGGTCTCCAGCTGGTTTTGGACTACACTTCCCATCATCCTTGGCTACAGGTCCTGCTAGCTAGGGATGATGGGAGTTGTAGTACAAAAACAGCTGGAGACTCAGTTTGGGAAATCCTGCTCTAGACAAATAAAATGCAGCTGCTAAGAACATTTCCACACTGACTATTTCCAGCAGACTTTTAAAAAGTTGTCCTGAGAATACAGTGTCCATCTCATCTTAGCTCCCCTCCCCACCCCCACTGCTAGGTTAGTGTGGGATTGCAAATCGCCCAGGGCACCTGCACCTTCCCAGTGACTGTGAGATATAAACACACTGAGTGCACTTGACAGGTTTTGACAGGTTCGTTCGAAGTCTGAGAGACGGGGGCAAAGGGAGCTCAAGTGAAAACAGGCACGAGATGAGCAATACATCTTTGAGGAAGAGGCACGGTTTGATGAGGTGAAGTGATGTTGCAGTTTCTGATGGCCTCCTGAAGATTGATGTCACGATGGTGCCCTTGCTGTGCACCAGCAGAGCTGCACTCATTGTCTTTCATGCTTACTTCTCAGGTGTGGGAGGGGACCCTCTTCCTCAGAACCACCACATAGAACTGATTGTCAGGCTCCGTTGAGTGTCAGTCATGGAATGGCGTAATAAAGGCTACATTGAAGGCCAGCTTCTCTTTTCATATATATATATATGTATACACACCTGTGGCAGCCTTCCTTCTGAGGGTGGGGGTGGGGTTCAAAGAACCTGTGTGGAATTCTCATGTGTTCTCTAGTCTGCTCACTGGCCAATCTAAGATGTACTTAGCTTTAACACCATTAAGAGTATACTCTGATCTCTGTAATCTCAGGGTATCTTGAAAGAGGCTCTGTTCATTCTTGGTCATATTGTGAGGGAGAACTCATAGCTCAGTGGTAGCTTTATATGCAAAAGCTACCAGTTCAGTCCTTGACATTTCCAGTTTAAAAAGGAATCATGTAGTACATGATATGAAAGGCCTGGACTAGATGAGTCCATAACCATGATATGAAATCATGGCAGCTGCTTATATTACTAAAACCAGCACATGAATTTGGGAGTCTGGATGTCTCACCATTCAGAAACTTTGAAGAACACATGGGCTCATACAAAGCAGTGCCCAAAGGCTGCTTAAATGTTGTTGTTGGCACCCGTGTGTCTTGAGAGACAATTGAGTGCACCTCTGAGGGTGAAGTCAAACCGCTGCAAAAGACGACATGTACATCTATGCACCTAGTCATTTATAATTACCGTACATGGGCCCAATCCACTATGTGTACATGTGTTGGCAAAGTCATGAATGGCAGCAGATTTTCAATCAATGTCAACCCTTGTCACAATTTGTCACTTAATTGTCTCACACATTTTGCTCTGCTAAAGCAATTAACAATGTATAACAACCTTTATATTCCTGCTTGTGGTGTCTTAAATGACTCCTTACAATTCTCTCTTTCTGTCCTCCTCCTGGAGACTCCCAGAATAAACACCTATGAGATGCCACCTTCCTCTTGCTTCAAATCCCTCCTCAAAAATCAGTATTTGCTGTAAAGCCTCCATCTCAGCTGCTTAGTTTACATCCAACTGAAACAAAGTCTAATTATATGTGGCTGTACTTGCTGATATGCAAGGCTGGCTCCAGGTTTGAGGAGTTCCTGGGCAAACTCTGTGGTGGACCCTAGTGGGCTTGCTTATCTGTAGTGGTTCAACGGTCCTAGGCAGCTGGTCTTGCCACTGAATAATGCTTGGTCAGATGAATTTTGGAAATATAAGGAGTGGATAGATCCAGATTGCTGGCACTCATCAGAATTCTGGACCAGGAAAAACAAATTAAGGAGAGCCCAAGACAGGTATTATGAATAGGCCCTTCTGGGGCCCTGGGATGTTGGCATCTGCCCCAGGATACCAGGTGCTGATTCTGGTCCTACTCATATTTCATTTTTTGCTACTACTGGCCTCTCCTTTTGCTATCTCTTCCAGTGTCAGAATTTAGACGACAAGTTTCTGGGGGCAAGTGCCTGTCCTTTTTGTTGTTGCTTCTGTTCCATGATATTGATGGCACTGGATTAATAGCAAGCCAGCAAAAATAAATAATACTTAGAGTTGAAAAGCTGGAAGTTCTCAATATGCCACCCTGAATTATCTAAGAAATACTGCCAATATTGTGCTGTTGCTGACAAATGCTCCTTTTTAATGGCAACCCTTATTGGATCTAGAGGCAGGCATTAAGGACATGTGGAAGACAGTGTCATTTTACTGACAGAACATACAGGAAGAATTAAGATCTTTGTCACCCTCTAATGGCAAAGGCATTGCATATACCGTACAGAGAAAGAAGGAAATCTTGTATTTCCTAGTTCTGATTCTCCATCTCCCTCTTGCCCCTCGTTGGAAGCCTTTTAGTTTACATACATTTTGGTCAAAGTTTCAGTGGTGAAATAGTTTAGAAACAATAAATTTACCAAAGCGATAATTTTTCAGGGGTTTCTCAGACCTTTACAACCCTTCAAGGGCTTCACATCTACTGGTGGTTATTTTGGCTCTCTGAATTTGGCAATGTTTTGGCGGCAGGACTGTGTTAGCTGAATTTCCAATTACCTTCCTGGGTATTCCTACCCCACAGTCACAAGGATCTGCTGAAGAGCTTAGTAGGACACAGAGGACAATATAGTACTGTATTTCCCCATGTATTGGATGCCCCCATGTATAGGACGTCCCCTATTTTTGGGGTCCCCAAATTAAGAAAATGGGAAATTGCCCTGACTTGTTGAAATTTTTTGGGGGAGGATTGCCCAGAGGCTAAGAGCCCCACGTGTCTAATAGGTAGCCTATCACCTGTTCCCTTGTCGGCAATCACTGAGCTTTTGAGGGGACAGAGTTGAGCTTTTTGGGGGGGGGGGGAGTGGTGAAGTTTTTTTCCCAATTACTTTTAGCACTTTTCGCCTTTCCCGCGGAGCCTCTGTACAGTATTCTGCTTGCCTTCTCCCACTCTGCCCGCCCTATGGCTGGGAGGGAGGCTGTAGGCAGTCTGTTTTGCCGTGCAGCGTCTTCGCGCGGCTCCATTTGTGCACGGGCAGCGCAACGTCACACAGGAGGAGCATGGCAATTGAAGTAATAGCCCCCTCTGTGCCTTTAACATCAGCAAAACATTGCGCCTTGCACTCCTCCTGTGTAACGTTGTGCGGCCCTCACACAAATGGAGCCATGTGAAGATGCTGTGCAGAAAAAACAGATTGCAGACTGAGAATGCCCCACGGGAAATAATAATAATAATAATTTATTATTTATGCCCTGCCCATCTGGTTGGGCCTCCCCAGCCACTCGGGGCGGCTTCCATAGAGACCAAAAATACACTAAAATGTCACACATTAAGGGCTGCCTTAAGATGTCTTCTGAATGTCAGGTAGTTGTTTATCGCTTTGACATCTGATGAGAGGGCGTTCCACATGGCAGGCGCCACTACCGAGAAGGCCCTCTGCCTGGTTCCCTGTAGCTTTGCTTCTCGCAATGAGGGAACCGCCAGAAGGCCCTTGGAGCTGGACCTCAGTGTCCGGGCAGTGGAGGTGGAGATGCTCCTTCAGGTATACTGGGCCGAGGCTGTTTAGGGCTTTAAAGGTCAACACCAACACTTTGAATTGTGCTCAGAAATGTACTGGGAGCCAATGTAGGTCTTATGTGGTCTTGGCGGGAAAGGCGTGGATGGGAGATATATCTTCAATCGCCGCAGCCAACTAGAGAGGCAGCGCCTTTCCCGCGAGGCATTCTCAGTCTGCTTGCCTCCTCCCACTCTGCCCACCCTACAGTCAGAGGCTGCGTGGGGGAGGCTGTGTGTGTGATCTGTTTTTTCTGCGTGGCGTCTTTGCACAGCTCCATTTGTGTGTGGGCGGCACAACGTTACACAGGAGGAGCACAAGGTGCGATGTTTCGCTGATGTTAAAGGCCCGGGGCGGTGATATTACTTCAATTGCCGCGCCCCGCATGTGTAATGTTGCACTGCCCGTGCACTAATAGAGCCGTGTGAAGCCACTGCATGGCAAAAACAGACTGCCTACAGCCTCCCTCCCCGCTGTAGGGCAAGCATAGTGGGAGGAGGCAAGCAGACTACGGAGGCCTCGCGGCTCACCACTGCCAGGAGCTGCGACTGCTAGATTAATTTCTGTATTTATTTATAATTTAATTGCTATATTCTGTGGATAAGATGACCCACGTTTTTAGATCTAAAAAATTGGGCGAAAAACCTCGTCTTGTAGACGGAAAAATGCCGTAATCCATTCCAGGTGGATACCCTGTAGGTTGGTAGCACAATATCAGGACCTTGGTCAGCTCCCTGTTGAGCAAGTCTCAGGGACAGAAGACTGAGCTTGGAATGGTGCTCCAGCAATTGCAGTGGTACCTCGGGTTAAGAACTTAATTTGTTCTGGAGGTCCGTTCTTAACCTGAAACTGCTTTTAACCTGAAGACCACTTTAGCTAATGGGGCCTCCTGCTGCTACCGCTACGCCACCACAGTGCAATTTCTGTTCTCATCCTGAAGCAAAGTTCTTAACCCGAGGTACTATTTCTGGGTTAGCGGAGTCTGTAACCTGAAGCATCTGTAACCTGAAGTGTCTGTAACCCGAGATACCACTGCATTTGGAGCTGACTGTAGGCTTCAGTAGTCATGGTCCCAAGTTGTTCTTTCTAGCAACTTCTTCCCCAAGCATCAAGAGCCCATGCATAACTCATAAATGTTGGAAACTGGGTGGTTTCCTACTGCTCTGATTGTTCTGTGGTCATGGTGGGATGTTTTCCAGCACTGCACAGGGTTCCAAGGAGGAGAAGAGTGGGTTGAACTGATATCAGTAGTGCTGGTCCTGTGACTCCATGTCTCTGTGGTAGTGTTGGGCAAGGCAGGGGCTTCAGGCATGATTCTTACCCTTGGTCTTCGTTTTGTTGCTCCTTCTGTACTCTGCAGAGAGCCAGTGTGGTGTAGTGGTTAAGAGCGGTAGTCTCGTAATCTGGGGAACCGGGTTCGCGTCTCCGCTCCTTCACATGCAGCTGCTGGGTGACCTTGGGCCAATCACACTTCTTTGAAGCCTCTCAGCCCTACTCACCTCACAGAGTGTTTGTTGTGGGGGAGGAAGGGAAAGGAGAATGTTAGCCGCTTTGAGACTCCTTAAAGGGAGTGAAAGGCGGGATATCAAATCGAAACTCTTCTTCTTCTTCTGCAGCACCTTTTTGATTTGGGAGCATCCAGAATTGCACTAGTGTATTAAATGTGGTTGCGTTGTGGGTTGATATAGTGACCTTGCCATACTTTCTGGTTTTAGTTCCTCTGTTCTGAATCCCTAGCACTGAATTTTCCCTTTTTGGGGGGGTGCCATTTCACACCAAGTATCCATCATGATCACATGAGAAAGATCCACACCATATATTTAAAGCAACAATTTAACCATCACGGCTTCCCCTAAATAATCCTGGGGGCCGTAATTTCTAAAGGGTACGGGGTGTGGGTGTCATATGACAAAGACACATGAGAGCAGAAGCAGCAAAGCAGGCCAGGAAGTGCTGGGACTGCATAGTCATTTGGGCCTACTGAAGTTATTCAGGCCTAACTGCTAACTGTTGAGTCACTCTGACATGTGACTTAGTAGCCAGTTTCTCTTTGTGTTCTCTGTAAGATTTCAGCCAGTCAGTCTGCCTCATCTGTGAGCAGAGTCAGTATGTAATCTCAGTCAGTCAAACTGTTTGGAACCATGTTGTTTACAAAGAAGTTTATTTTAACTCAGTAAAGCTTTTATTCTTTAAAAACTCTGCATTATTAATTTATGCTGCGCTTCAGTGGGTGGGTGTCTCCTGAAAATTCTCAACTACAGTTCCCAGGATTCAGAAGGAAGTCATGACTGTTAAAGCGGCGTAAGAGTGCTTTGAATGTACAGTGGTGCCTCGCAAGACGAAATTAATTCGTTCTGCGAGTTTTTTCGTTCTACGAGTTTTTTCGTCTTGCGAAGCACCAATGTGTATTTACGGTTTCCCATAGGAATGCATAGGCAGTTTTTTTAAAAAAAGGCGCAAGACGTTTCGTCTTGCGAAGCAAGCCCATAGGGAAATCTGTCTTGCGAAGCAGCTCAGAAAACAAAAAACTCTTTCGTCTTGCGAGTTTTTCGTCTTCCGAGGCATTCGTCTTGCGGGGCATCACTGTATGGATGTGACTGTCATCTTTTTCCTGAGTAGCTGCAGTTGCCTTATACCCCACCTGCTGATATTGTGAAAGAAAGTGACTTTCCTTTTAAAACTTCCTTGCATCCATGTTCATCAGCCATTTTGTTTCCTATTCAGTCAGTTTGGAGAGATGCTTCTGGAGCTGTTCACAATCTGTGCTGGATTTCAGCATTTCCTGGGTTAGCCTGCTGCTCTCCAACGAGACCTTTAGTCTGTTTTTATCTCCTGGCTAATTTTATTTTTATTATTTATTTATTTCCACCCCACCTTTCCTTTAACTGCAGGTCTCAATATGCTTGGCAGATTTGGGCTTTAAAGTGGCTTAGAAGATTATGACAGTTTAATGAGTCAAAGCATCTTTAAATGCTTATCCTGTCCAAATGACTTAAGGCAGCTCAAGTGTTTAATGCTGCCTGGAGGTATAAAACTGTATAAAGAAGAAGTCTCCTTGTAACCAGATTTGTCGTTACCACACAGTTTTACTTTCTTTCCTTTAAGATATGTGGGTGTAAGATAGTTGCGGTGTAACACCTTTTGACCACCTCCAGAAACTTTTCTTTGGGGCCATTCTTTGACAAAATGCAACGTTTTGCTTGACGGCACCTGCCTGCACTAAAGGAAATGCAAGCATAATAATAATAATAATAATAATAATAATAATAATAATACAAATTTTTATTTATACCCCAGCCAAGACCGGGCTCAGGGTGGCTAATACCAGGTATAAAAACAATTGATTGAAATACAACTTAAAAAACAAGATTAAAATACAACATTAAAATGCAGCCTCATTTCAGTAGAAACTCAAATAAAAAACTTTTTTGGGGATGAAAACAATCAAGTCTTCACCAAGGCTAACTATCCAGACTGGTCCTATGTGGGCCAGAAAAAAGCCAGGGCAGTCCCCAGGGAGGGGATCAAGTTGGTTCCAAGCCAAAGGTCAGGCAGAACAACTCTGTCTTACAGGCCCTGCGGAAATAAATCAGATCTTGCAGGGCCCTGGTCTCATGAGACAGAACGTTCCACCAGGCTGGAGCCAGTGTTGAAAAAGCCCTGGCTCTGGTTGAGGCTAATCTGACTTCCTTAGGGCCCGGGACCTCCAAGGTGTTGCTGTTTATGGACCTTAAGGTCCTCTATGGGGCATACCGGGAGAGGCAGTGCTGTAGGTATGAGGGTCCTAGGCATACCAGAGCTCTTGCTGACATGAAACCATCATGTCCAAAGAAAGGAACATGGGTGTTTTTTTTGGGGGGGGGGGGAGGAGAACACCCACCTCTGTATCTTTCAATTATGACCTAGGGAAAGTAGCATGTTTTCAGGCTGCAAGACATAATCAAAGTCTCGAAGACCTCCCTTCCTATGTAAAATAGGGACAAGTGCTCAATTGAAATGGAACTGACTGGTAGTAGCTCTCCAGATTTCAGGTAAGGGCATTCCCAGCTCTACCTAGAGAAGTTGGGGGTTAAACCTCTGCCCTTCTAGCACTGAGCTGCAGCCCTTCTTCTTAGTGGCTTGCCTAAGGCCATTTGACTTCATGGCTGAGTTGTCTTTGCACTGGACACTTTCTGGTTTCCGTCACAGTCTTACGCAGTACAATTCTCTATTCACATAGAAGCCTACCCTGCTGTGATCAATAGGACTTACTGCAGCTACCTGTATATAGGATTGTAGCTTTAGTCAGTATTTCCATGAGCTGAACCAAACAAAACCAAAGTCCTGTCCATCTCCTGCAAGCAGCCTGAGAGTTAAATCTAGTTCCTCTCACCTTGCCACTGAATTCCAGCATTTGCTGATTTATAAACACACCCTTTGGAATTGTAAAGAATCTCATAAAGGTTTTGCACAATCCTTTAATCTTAATAGGTGTTTGATAACTTGGACTACAAGATGCTTTATAGTTCCTAGTGGTTGCGTAGATGGTCTGCCTGCTTTAATGTAATTTCATGGCAGAATTCAGAGGATGCTGCGAAATGGCTGTAGGGTACTCTCTGGGTGCCTTTGAAAGCCCGAGTTGCATCAGATATTCAAATGGGAAGAGTCATAGGTTTTATGGTTCCTTTGAGGGGTGGGTGGGGTTCAGCCTTTTGTAATGACCCAAGAAGCCAGTGTTGAACCCGCTGTATATCTTTAAATCTTCTGAGTAGTGGGATGCTGCCCATAAAAGGACCACGTGGGAAGTCATCTAGACTATTTATGTGAAGGCCCTTTTGTCATTGTGAGTGTGTTGCTGATTTCTTCTTGTGACTGTCCAGTTGGGATGTCAGAGGATACAGACAAAAGCAGAACTGGGCATAGAAATTGCCAGTGTTCAATTATTCTTCCCACTCCTGGAGCAGAAACCAAGCCAGCGAATAATAACGGCATTCACTTTCAGTCTGCAAACAATACACAGTTTGATTATGTCGCCCCAGCCCATTCGCGTTGCATTTCCTTTGCATTTAAATCAGTGGGGTGGAATCACATAATTATAGTGTAAGTTACGTAATCTAGACATTCATTTATTATTATTATTATTATTATTATTATTATTATTATTATTATTAATTTATTTTACCAACTACCAAAACACAAACAGTGAAAACAAACATTGAAAACCCCCAGGTGGCTGATACATTGGGTATACATAATCAATAATAACATTTTCAAATCAACCATATATCTATACATTCATTATGTACATTACGTGTGTACATAATGTAAGTTGAGTCATTCTTCCATCGCGGAGAGTAAGACAGATAACGTCATTTTTGGTGGAAGAGGAACTGCAGAGGAATGGAAACAGTGCTGCAGGGTGGAATGGAAAGTGATCCCTTCTTACATCCTACTGGGGAAGCAGAATGCCAGCAACCAGGAGTGTACACCTGATTTATTCCACATGACAGAAACTTGCATAGGTCTCCATGGACCTTCACCCACACTGAGGCAAGGTAGGAGCTTAGAATGACTGTGGAGGAAGACTTTTAGACAAGAAGACCCTCAGGCAATGCCTGGCCTCTTAGGCCTGGCCCTCAATGCAGTAGAATAAGGGGTAATCCAGAGGTGATTGAGTGGGGTGGACCATTTCAGACTGCAGATGGGGGAATGCCATTTTGGAGTGCTCTGGGTTAAACCACAGAGCCTAGGACTTGCCGATCAGAAGGTCAGTGGTTTGAATCCCCGCCATGGGGTGAGCTCGGTCCCAGCTCCTGCCCATTGCAGTTTGAAAGCACATCAAAGTGCAAGTAGATAAATAGGTACCACTCCAGCGGGAAGGTAAACAGCATTTCTGTGTGCTGCTCTGGTTCACCAGAAGCGGCTTAGTCATGCTGGCCACATGACCCAGAAGCTGTATGCCGGCTCCCTTGGCCAATAAAGCGAGATGAGCGCCGCAACCCCAGAGTCGGTCATGACTGGACCTAATGGTCAGGGGTCCCTTTACCTTTACCTCATGAAAAAGCAAACCAGCAAGTAGAACAAAACAAAACCCTAGCAAATCAGAAAGAGGAAGAAAAAACTTGGTCCCTTCAGCTAACTTTTCCACTAATTTTTTTTTACCTGCAAGGAGTTCTTTTTCAAATAAAATGTAGTCTTCTTAATTTTTCATTGCATCCAGGCCAGGTCTTAGCAGCTCTCTGTAATGGAAGGAAAAACTCATCTGAAATCTTCCACTTGTATACAGCACACCCAGTCAGTCAAAGTTATTCTTTTGTTTCCTAGACCCCACTCCCCAGCCCTATTCTTTTCTTTATTTATTAATCACAGGAACTCCTCCCACCTTGGCCCGCAACAGGTGTGCTATTTGGGACGATTAAGCAAAAAGCATAATTCTCAGGCTGCAATCTTATACCTACTTTAACTGGGTGCAGTTTCCATTGAAAAGTATGGAGCCTTCTTCTCGTTATACCTGCACAGGATTACACTGTCAGCCTCCTTCATGAGGACTAGTAACAGTGGAAGGATATCATCCTAATTCACCTGGGTGGGCTGCTGCCAATAGTCAGAAGACCAAGCTGACAGACTGCTGTTCTGACCCAGCGCGGCGAGGCTGCATTTCACCAGTTTCGTGCTTAGGAAGGCTGTTTAGTACACAAGAGCGGTTCTAGTTTTAGGAAACGTTTGCTCAGGATCCGTTCTGAAATCTGCATGCAAAGACCCGAGCCTTTCAGGCCACTGAAACCGTTTGTCAGACCACCATGCTCCCATTCTCTGCTCCCTTTAATAGCCTTTTGTACAGCTTCCTCCCGGTTCTGCTTTCTTCCCATCAGCAACAACAGCTGCTTTATGCTCTGCTGACGCTGCATGCCTTTGAAGAGCCAGAGTGCTGCTTCGGAAACTGCGCCGTTCTTTAACAATGGGAAGTGGCCCTCCCCGTTGAGCTGCTTGCTTTATTTTTATCTCCATTGAAGTGCAGCCAAGGCGAGTCATGAAACCATGGAGTGTGGAAATGTGTCTCTGTGGCTGGTTTAATGCAAAGGTCTGATTGAGAACCGGAGGAGAGAGGCTGCCCTTGATCGCTCTGCTCATTCCTTCTAATGACAGGAACTTCATTTATATGGCATCTGCTTCAGCCTATGGAAGTAATAGCTCTCTTTTGCTAATGTTTCAGCAGAGGCCCATTCCCCTCTCCCTCCCTCCAAACCTTTCCAAGATGGATCGCAAACTAATGGCTTAAACTCTGGTCCTTTAGCGATGCATAATTGTGACAGAGAAGACGATGACTTGCCGTCAGAGAGCTAAGGCAAACCTTAGGAAGTATATCTGGTGAGCCCACCCTGCTGTGATAGATGAGGGTTGCACCGTCTATGGAGCCAAGAAGATTTATTGGCTCCAGAGAATCTTGTGCATGGGTAGGCAAACTAAGGTCCGGGGGCCGGATCAGGCCCAATCGCCTTCTAAATTCGGCCCATAGACGGTTCAGGAATCAGCGTGTTTTTACATGAGTAGAATGTGTCCTTTTATTTAAAATGCAACTCTGGGTTATTTGTGGGGCCTGCCTGGTGTTTTTACATGAGCAGAATGTGTCCTTTTATTTAAAATGCAACTCTGGGTTATTTGTGGGGCCTGCCTGGTGTTTTTACATGAGCAGAATGTGTCCTTTTATTTAAAATGCACCTCTGGGTGTTTTTACATGAGTAGAATGTGTCCTTTTATTTAAAATGCTTCACTGGGTTATTTGTGGGGCATAGGAATTCATTCATTCCCCCCCCCCTTCAAAATATAGTCCAGCCCCCCACAAGGACTGAGGGAGAGTGGACTGGCCTCCTGCTGAAAAGGTTTGCTGACCCCTGATCTTGCCCCACCCAAAGTAGCTGCACATACATGTGCCAATCCTTCTTCCTTTTCTGCTTTGGCAACTATGCCACTGCCACTCCCATGTCCACTCAGACTTCAGTTGCTGCTTTACAGAGGTCTAGGAAAGGAGACTAAGTCCATAGGGCCCCCCAAGAATCTATTGATTATGGCAAAGGGGGGAAATTGGACCCAGTGCTTGTCTGTGTGCACATGGGTGTGTATGTGAGACTGTGGGATGGTCAAATGCACTGATGGCCTGCGGCTCCTGGAGGTTAATGTGGCTCTCAGGCCCAAAATGCTTAGCCACTCCTGTCCCAAGACAGGTGAGGGGAGCATATTGCCAAAATGCAACTCCCATTATTCCAGTGCTCAGGGGTTGGCAGGAGTGTGCGCCGGGGAAGGGGCTGGAGTCTGACCCAGGAGAGGGGGCCAGTGATTTGTGGGGAACTGCACTAGCCAGGAGGCAAGAGTCAGAGGCAGGGGAAGCTTCAGAGCTGAGGGGTGGCACACAGGATGGATTGGAAGAAGAGGCAGGTCAGGCCAATGAAGGGTTGGGTGTTTTCCCACCCTCTCCTGTGCCACTGTCTCCCAGAACTAGGAGGGGATTGAAGAGGCATTATTTTGTCCAGGTCCTGCTGGAAATGGGCACCGGTGCCAGTGCCACTTCTCTGCCAGCAGTGGAGGTGTTGGGGCTGGCAGGGTGCCACCCTGGGGGCTTCCACCGCCTGAGGCACCATTTTCACCCACTTAATGGCTCGGGTTGCCCTGCCATCCAGCAGGGATGAAGGGAGCCCCAGCGCAACAAAATATGGGTGACCACTGTCAACCTCTCCCTGGGTTAGATGCTGCTTCAGTGTAGGCCAGCCTTTCTCAACCGGTGGGTCCCCAGATGTTGTTGAACTACAACTCCCATCACCCCTAGCTAGCAAGGCCAGAGCTCAGGGATGATGGGAGTTGTAGTCCAACAACATCCGGGGACCCACAGGTTGAGGACCACTGTTGTAGGCTCTGATGGGGGAAGTGTCTTGTGCTGGGACAGCACTCGGCTGCTGGGACCAGTAGCTGGTTTCACCTGCAGAGGTGATGGGCATGGTTCAGGCCACAGGTTGTACACACTGGAGCCCTCTGAAAAGCTCCCAGGAGAGATCAGCTCTTTGCGTTATGACCATCCCAACCAACTCTTAATTATTCTATGTCTTCGTCGACAACATTCATTATGCCATTTATTTGCCTTACGAGCTTTATTTTAATGCTTTTGTTGTGGATTATGCCTTTATATTATATTATTTTTCGCAAACCGTCCTGTGGCTGTTTTCAGTGAAGGGCAGAGTAGAAATCTATTAATAAATGAACTCCTTGCTTGTGGGCTGTATGCCTGCCCCTTTGAAGGAGGCTGCAAATTATCCCTTGGTTTTGTTTTTTTCCAAAAAATATTTGGATGCAGAGGACTTAATTATTGGCCCAGCTCCAATTCTCTGTTTTTCAGCAAGGTCATTGATTGTGGAGCAGCAGAACAACTCTTTTTTATTTTTTATTTCATGAAGCTAATTCCACTCACTTGCTTTTATTCAAACCTGTGTCCCCCCCCCCCCCAGGGTGGGTGGGTGGGTTCATCTTCCTGGACAGTATACCTTCCCACCCCAGCTGCAATATCCAGAACAATAATTCCCCTCCTGCAACAACTAGGCTTGGGAGAGGAGGAGAAACCCTTCTATTGGCCTCAAGCCTAAGCCCAATAGCAGTGGGCGAGGGGTGATTTTTGGGGGTGGAGCCAAAAGTTAACCCTTATGTCCACAATTGATGCCCCTCCACCCTTCTCCTGTTGTGATTAGCCTTTAATTGGTTTTAACAGAGGGGGTTCTTTCAAGCCTTATTTTGACACCCAAGGCATTTTTGGCTGGGGGTGGGTACAACTGGGGAGAGGAGGGGTGATCCTTCCCTCCAGCTTTGACCCCCTGGAAATCACCTGCACTCCATTGTAAATAGAACTGAAAGCAATCCTTTGTTGTAGCCCACAGAAACATGAATTTAATTCTAATTTTGGTATGGGGGGCATTTTTGGCAGGGAGAGTCCCAACTGGGGAGAGCTAACTTTCCACACCCCAGCTAGAACACCCCCAATTGTCCCTGCACTGCAGTTATATTTGAAAAAAAGCCTTTTACTGGCTGTGTAAATTTTTGTATGTTAACAGACTTGGATGGCCTTTGGAGGTTAGGTGGGGTAAAATGAATAAATATAAACAAGTTTGCACACATTTACATGAATTGATATGTGAATGAGCACGTTTTCTCTTTGATAACCGTATTTTCTTCTCCAAGAGGCTTCCCTGTATTGCAAAGCGTTCATAAATACCTATTTTATTACACCTACCATAGGTCAATGCAATTCAGCTATAGAATGCATGTAAAACATTACACCAGTACATATAAAACATATATCAATATTATAATGCTGCATCCCCTCATAAACACAAAACACAGACTGCAGAGATCAATATATTTTGAGTCAACATTATGTCAGAGATCTCCTTTTTCTGCCTCTGGGATTGATCTTGGTGGCTGCCCAAGCAAACAGTGTCACCATTGGTGTTGTGTCGGGGATCTTATTGCACAACAAAACAGATCACGGTTCTGGATTGCCGGTCTTTTTTTTACCAGTGTACACACTTTGAGTTTTGAGGCAATGCCTTGGGCACCAGTCACAAAATGGCTGCCATGAGGGCATGGCCTAACACAAAATGGCTGTTGCATTTAAAGAACAGGAAAAAGAGACAGGACCACAAAATGTGGGGGAAAGGCCACTGTTGCACTTAGACACAGAGCAAAGCTCTTCACAGCCCAACTCTGTTCAGAAGAGGAGGGAGGCTGGATGTACCTTCCTGGCAGAAGTGGCTAAGATAGTGGGGACAGGAACTGAGTGGGAAGAGTAAACAGTCTCTTGTGTACTGTGGATTTCTGAGGGGATACTACTAAGACCTTTCACAGGTGCCCTAGGACATAATGAGAAGCATGCTGCCGTCTGCAGGTGCCATGTTGGTAACCCTTGGTAATAATCTGGGCAGCAGCTGGTAGCCCTGAAATTGTATTGAGGATTTGCCCCAAAGAGTCTGTAAATAAGCAGTATACAGATGACCAGCCTACAGAGTAGCACAACACAATTTACACAACCATGTAGTGCAGCCCTTTCCCCCAGGAACAGTAAACATGTTTTCTTGTCATATCTATCTATCATCTATCTATCTATCTATCTATCTATCTATCTATCTATCTATCTGTCATCTATGCTTTGGAGAGCCACAAACTTGGGTGTTTGTTTGGCAAGGGCCTGCCAACTCACAATGCCTGACTGCTGGACTTCATTCGATCTATTAGGGTAGATCTTCATTTGCCCCCATAAACACAGGCGTAGCTGCTGATGAAATAAGGGCTGCTAAAAAGTAGGGCTGCAGAATCTGTCCCATAAACTATTCAGGAATTACATGCTCCTGTGTGTGTGTGTGTGTGTGTGTGTGTGTCCATTGCATTTTTGTGTTGTGAAGGCACAGAATAATAGACGGTTCTCCAAATGAGGGACATCTGGTTCTGGTAAATCCAGCTAATTAGCTACCTGAGTGCTACGAATATTGCGAAGGCTATTTCTCTCTCTCCCCACCCCCCGTCCCCAAATCAGTATTTCAAACTAATGAGGAATTCATCTAAATGTGGAGCAGTTCTTGGCAGAGAGAACGAGCCACCTGTCTCGAAGCTGACATCCCCTTCCCTCAACATTTGTTTGTGGCGCCCTTAAAACATCAACTGCGATGTTTACATGGTGCTGTTTTGCTGCGCTGTACCCATGTATCTGTTCATATGCTCTAGTCTAAGCTATTGTGTAGCAAGTCTAGTCCTTGGATCGCTTGCTTGTGTTATCTGGAAATCTCTGTGGGCTTGGAACCTTGCTCTGCCCTTGCTCATGATAGTCTGAGTTATATGGGTGCGTCCCCGAGGAATCAATGCGCTGCATTTTTATTTAACAAAATGTATATACCCTCTCGATAACACCTCCGAGCGATTTACAGGAAATGCTAAAAATATCAATAAAAAAGCATGTGCTTAAAACGTTTAGAAATAATTAAAATGAACAACAAAAGAGATTAAGATACATCAATATCTACGTGACTGGGCAGGCTTCCCGAAACAAAATTATTTTCAGCAGGCAACAGGAAAAGGACAGAGAAGGTACCTGTCTGGTGTCAATAGGCAAGGACTTCCAAATTTTAAATTTTATTTATGCTTTTCAGATGGATAAATTTCACTAATTTTACAGTCGTAACATTTCAAACTTGTCTTCCTTCCCCCTCTTTCTGCAGTTCCTTAAATTTATTTTTAGTATCTTCTGCATATCCAAATTAACTTAATATGCTCATTTATTCATCTACTTTAAATATATACTCTTATCAAACTGCAGGTTATTACAATAATCCTGCCAGTGTTCTTATCTCTTTACAATCTATCTGTAAATAGTCAATAAACCATTTCCATAACATTCTTACCACTGTAGTAGTGTACATGAATAAGTTTCTATACATTTTCGGTAGCTCTGCCCCTATAATTCCCAAAAGAAAAGCTTCTGGTTTTGTTTTGTTTTACAAATTTAAACATCAATTTCAATTCATTATATATCATTTCCCAGTAAGCTTTAACCTTCCTACAAGACCACCACATGTGATAAAAAAGAACCTTCTTTCTCTTTACATTTCCAACATTTATTTAATTTAGATTGATCAAAGACAGACTTCTCTTTTTTTTGACCTTTTTTTTTATAATTAATTTTTATTCAGTTTCCAATATGCATTCCATCAATATTTGACATTCGCCTTTTACATATACATCTTTTGAACTTCCCTCAGCCTATCTGACAATTCTCCATATTGTCACTACTACTCACATTTCTTAAATTTATATTGCACTTTACCAATCTTAATCTTATCATATCATTCAAGAAACATTTCAGTCAATCTTTTTCACAAAGCTTCTTGAAAGCCAACAAGCGTTAGTTGCTCCTCACATACATTTTTGATATATTCTGTAAATTTATTCCAGTCCTCGGAAAATCTCTGGTCGCCTTGGTTCTGAATTTTTCCAGTCAATTTGTCCATCTCTGCATATTCCATCAGCTTCATTCTCCATTCTTCCCTAGTCGGCACAAAGACAGACTTCTCAAGGACTGGGTGAAGAGTCCTGCAGGTCTGCATTTGGCTGTCGGGCCTGAGTTTCCTCACCCCTGAAATACAGGAAAAAGCATAATGACCTTCTCCCGGGCCTTTGATTCCTGCTGTGTTCACTGTTGCTGTTCAGTGCAATATCTGATGCTGAACTACGTTGATGGAGAGCCACCTTGAGAGTTTGCATATAGCAATCTGGTCTTTTGCATACGTGGCGATCTCGCTGAACGTTTGTCACCCATGTGACGTACGATCCGCTTTCTTCGTGTGCGTTCTTATTGATTCATTTTCTTTCTGGGATCTGATGCTGTTAAACTATTAGTGAGGGTGGGAGACGCAAGTCTTTCATTGGCCTGTCACTGTGAATATCTACCAAAGTGTGGTTTCGTATGAGTGAGATAATTCATCACTGTCAGGGCAAGAATGGGTTGGCTGTAAATACATTTTTAAATGAAAAGAATTTAATGGGCTTTCTCCCCAACAACATGGGAGAATCAGCATTTTTTTTTAGTAGATTGAAGGGGAGAAGTTAAAAAAAAAACCCCACACACCAGAAGAACAAATTATTCAAGAGATGCATGCTGCCTTGGAGAGGGAATGAAATGATGGATAGAGAGGAATTGGAGCAGCAGGTATTTTGTATTAATCCCTTGTGCCAGCATGGAATCTGGTAGCTGGGGTTTGAAACAAAGTTTCTAGCTTTCATGACGGATGAGAGGAAAAGCTTGGAATTGTGTTTGTTGAGGGCACAGATAAAATACACAAAAGGTACCTCTCCTTGATGGCTCCTCATTTGGGGTTGAATGTGTCTTGCTTGCCACGATCAGGTATGCCAATTTGTTACACTCCCGTAAGCCAATACTTATTTGGGCTGGGCAGAGACATGACAGATTCCTACGATTATGACTTGCGGCCGGTCAACCAGACAACCTATTCCATTATGGCTATGTTGCAATGTCTCTGTTTCTCTCTCAAAGTGTCCTCTTCATGTACGTAAATTGCACGGTTGCATGGGATTTGGTGGAGTGGGTGAGCAAAAAACAAAGACAGATGGCCATGAATTAACTCTGACACTTCTATATTGCTGCTGTACAGATAAGAAACCAATATATATACGTTTGCAGGGATAGGGGCGGAGGAGGAAATAATTTTTAGCAAACGGAGAAGTGGAAGGTGTTTTGTTTTAAACTTCTTTTTCAGAATGTAGTTCTGTGCAGATTGGTTACTTGCTTGCACTTGTAATGTATGTTTTGATTTTGCCGTCCTGTTCTCTCAACTGGGGCTGTGGAATGGATGAAATTTGCATGGCTGCTTATGTAGACATTTTGCACCGGGATTGGACCCTATTATGAGGCAAAATAAGGCGATTGGTTCAGGTAGCAGGTGCAGTGCTCTTGCAGATTTGCAACCGAACTCGAAGCCCTGTGCTCCCTTATTTCTGCAGTCCATGAAGCCCATCACTGGCTCTCTCTCTCTCTCACCTAGATTGTAAATGGCTCCCCAGAGCTATCTCTGACTCTCCTCTTCTCCATTGCTGTGTCTTGTTTGCTTATCTCATCTCATGCCATTTTCTTTGCTGTTGTTGATGCTGTGGCAGTAGCAAAGCAATTGACTGGTGTGAGGGGAGAGGAGAAAACACCGTGGAGGGGAACATCAGTGGGGCCTGCCTCAGTCAGTGCCATGATTTGCACCTGCCCTGCTCTGCCCCACTTTCTCAGATACCCAAGGGAAACATGTGGATATCTTTGTTTTCTGAACAATTTCTGCAGAGGTATTTCCCCCAGCTTGCCCACCTTGAAAGAGCAGATGTGCAGACTGACCTGAATTTTTACAGAGGGACGGTGTTGTTATATTAGTATTTTATGTTTGCAAATATATGCACAATGTTAATAGCTCATGCTGCCATTTGCAGCAATGTCTGCAAGCTTAGATGGCTTAAAGAGGGATCAGACAAGTTTGTGGAGGGTAAGTCTGTTCATGTCTGCTATTGGGTTGGAACCTGCAAATCCAGTGGCAGTATGAATACCTGTCGCCATGGAGCCATGACTGAAAAAAACCTGTTGTCTGTGTGCTTTGCTTGTGGTCTTCCCTTTGGTGTCTGTGTCCCCTCTCTGGATGGGCATAAGGAGTATCTGGCATACTTATCTGCACTGCGCTAACAGAACTGCATTGAGAAATCTCACCTGGTGAGACCTAAACTGGGACATATGCAATTTTCGGTGCATTCAGATAAGGTATTGGCATCCAGTTCAAGTGATGATAAAGAAATAAGAGGGGAGCTTTCCTATATTGTATTTTCTTTTTCTTTTTTTAATAATTTTTATTAAAATTCCATTTATCAAACCAATCATATCCAATCGTATTAATTATTCCAAATTATATCAATTCAAATCACAAAGTCCAAATGTTAAGCCAAATTTTAATTTTTTTGTGGGGGGTACCCTTGCTTTGAGTTCGGTAGGAGTCCAATCTTCTTGTATTTCTGCTGCTTTGATGTTCACAGTCCCATCTTCTCATCTCCTTGTCGTTATCCTTTTTCTTCTTAATAACCTCCGAGTTGTCTCCACAAGTGAGTATATTGTATTTTAGAAGGTGAAACAATTGTTGCATGGTGGTCCAAGCTGGTAGCTTTGAGTGACTGGACTGTCATCTACAGGACTGAATCTGAATTACAGGAAGGAAGGAAGGAAGGAAGGAAGGAAGGAATTTGGTGGCAAATTTTGGGAGTGATCAGGTATAAGTCACCATAGAGTTCTGGATCAAGTAGCCCACTGCATAATGGGCTGCTTGCTTGGCAGTAGACCAGCCTTTCTCAACCTGTGGGTCCCCAGATGTTGTTGAACTACAACTCCCATCACTCCTAGCTAGCAAGGCCAGAGCTCAGGTTGAGAACTGCTGCAGTAGACAGTGTCACCACTAGCTCAAACATCTGTTCTCCCTTCCATTCACAATAGACAGAAGGTAACATGTGAACCGAATCAATCCTGTGTTGCAATTGACATGGTTCACTCCCATGGCTTTCTCCCACCTGGTGTTTTAGACAGAGACTCTCATAATCTCTGACCCTTGGAGGTTTTTAAGCAGAGATTGGATGGCCGTCTGCCATGGATGCTTTAGTTAAGATTCCTGCATTGCAGGGGGTTGGACTAGATGACCCTCAGGCTCCCTTCAAACTCTACAATCCTGTTTCTCTAATTTAGCAGTAGATGTGGAAGCAGGCCAGCTTTAGGAACACAGTATTTAAATAGTGGATGGAGAAATGTTTTGCACAAATCCACTGAAGTTTATTGAAAAAGATTCTATTTCACTTCATCTCTCGCCCTGACCTAGCCACTGTGATCCATGCGACGGTCACCTCCAGATTGGATTATTGTAACTCGCTCTACGTGGGGCTGCCCTTGAGACTGACCCAGAAACTCCAGAGGGTGCAGAATGCCGCAGCGAGACTCCTTACAGGGTCTTCACTGCGAGATCACATTCATCCGGTGCTATACCAGCTGCACTGGCTCCCGGTGGAGTACAGGATCAGGTTTAAGGTGCTGGTTTTAACCTTTAAAGCCCTATACGGCCTAGGACCCTCGTACCTACGGGACCGCCTCTCCTGGTATGCCCCACAGAGAAATCTACGCTCGTCAAATAAAAACACCCTGAAGGTCCCAGGCCTCAGAGAGGTTAGGCTGGCCTCAACTAGAGCCAGGGCTTTCTCGGCTGCAGCTCCAATCTGGTGGAACGCTCTGTCACAAGAGACTAGGGCCCTGCGGGACCTGACATCTTTCCGCAGAGCCTGCAAGACAGAGTTGTTCCACCAGGCCTTTGGTCAGGTCCCAGCCTGACCCCCTCCTCTGGCAACCTGCACAGAATTTCCCTCAACGGTTGCCATTAATTTGACTTTAATTAATTTTTATACTGGAATGTTTTTAGAATGTTTGATTATTTGATTGTTTGATTATTTAATTGTTGTTAGCCGCCCTGAGCCCGGCTTCGGCTGGGGAGGGCGGGATATAAATAAAATTTATTATTATTATTATTATTATCTCTGGTTTAGTATATTCTGATTTACTTGGAAGCTTCTCTCTGCCATATTTCTGAATCCCTTTCTAATTAAAAAGTCCAGGGTTCTACTGAAAGAAGGGATTTTTCCACTCCTCCCTTCTCCTCAGCCTGCCTATTACAATTTTAATAGGCGCTGGCCTTTAAGGTCACTTTCTCAGCATTGTTAACCTGCCCATCATATCAGGGCACATAAAAATAATCCTTCCTATGGCCGGAATTTAGACCAAAATGGAGAACTTTACTATCACTGATAAAACAAAGGCTTATAAAAATGCTGACCAGTGATTTGTAAAAAGCTATTTCTCCTAGGAAGATTATGATTGGGGTCAGAGGCCAAAATCTTGGCTAGGCCAGGTTTGTTTAGTGATATTTTTCTATGTGGTAATTCAGACTCCCCAAAACTTCCCTATAATTCTAAGTAAAGTCTTGCATGGTTGCATTGGGGCCTCCACTAATTCTTTAAGAATCGCGGGCAGATTTAGAGGATCACAGTAATTACAAGCAATTTCTCTCTCTTTGATGAAGTGCTCTCTTTTACACTTTCCTACTCATTTATTCCCATGCTTTAGGCAAGGATAAAAAACTTGCCCTGTGATGTGGTGGCTGGTGTCCATTGGATCTGGTCAGGCAGAAGGCAGGGAGGTCAACAGTAAATGGAACCAGATCCAACTAATAATAGTTTTATCCTCAACTTGCTCCCTGTTAAGTTCTACAAGAGCAGTATTGAGACTGAGGCGACTAAACCATTAGGTCAGGTTGCAAGCAGGAATGCAGACAGGGGGGTGCTGAACCCTGAAACTGCGGATTCAGCCCAGCTGAGGCTGAAACCGGAAAAGTCAGAGAAATTTTGTGTCCCAGGTCCTCACATTTGCTTTAAAATGCAGAACGAACAAATTTCATCAACGCTAGCAGTGAGCTCAACAATGCGATACCACATCTGGAATCTAAACTGGTACAGATCCAAAAGGTTTATACAGTGGTACCTTGGTTTAAGAACAGCTTAGTTTATGAACAACTAAGAATGCTGCAAACCTGGAAGTAGGTGTTTTGGTTTGTGAACTTTGCCTTGGAAGCAGAACATGTTCCGCTTCCTGTTGAGTGTGTTCCATTTGGAAATTGAGTCCCTCACTGCTATGGGAAAGCACGCCTTGATTTAAGAACGGACTTCCGGAATGGATTAAGTTCGTAAACCGAGGTACAATTGTACAAATATTCCTAGAATTAATACAGCTCATGCAATCCTCACTTTTCACAGCAGGTTTGAAGGAGATATTGGTAGAACTGCATCTGTAGATTTTAAGATTATAAATAGCAGCTCCAGCCTTTGAGGTGATGATATTATATCTAAATTTGGCTTCACAGACAAAAAATATTTCAGCAACAGCGGAACCCTGTGCAAAGTGGCCCACCCAATTTGGATAATCATATTTCAGTTTAATCTATGGAGACTGTCAGTTTGTTAAGATAAGATACAATTGCTGAATACTCAAGTCAGACATCACACCAAACCATGGCTTTGGATAGCCATGGTTTAGAATGCAAACTCTGATCTGAGCTTCCAAGCTCACAAATAAACCATGGTTACAGCTTTCCCCTGTTTTCATTTTCTGTCAGCTCTCCAGCTCTGAAGTACAGTAACACCTGAAGGTAAAAAAAAGCAGTTTTAACTATGGTTTGTCAATACAGATATCACTTCAAAGGCATAGTTAGCACAAGCCACTTCAAAATATGGATTCTGGCTTGCCGACCATTCCTAAAGCACAATTTGTAAGTTTGGATATCACACAGGATCGTAGTGAAGCTTCTTTAGCTGTTTGGCATGATGTCTGAATTCAGACAGAATTTATACAGCTTAGAATGCAGAATGTATCCTGTCAACACTACCCTTTTAAATGCTGGAGGTTGGCATGGGATAATCTTTGCCAGGGCGTTTGATGCAGCTGCTGTGACATTTACAGAGTCCTGTTATAGATCTTAATATCACTTCTAAAGGAAGGGAGGGAGGCAATCCACATTCCCTCGCTAGGGAGAGCCCTAGCAAGTGGGACCAGAGAAATTGGATTTAAATTGATTTGTCTTACACAAGGTTCCCATAATGGTTTGATACGATATCTCGAAATGTTAAGGGACAGCCGCATCAGGCTCCCAGGGTATTTGTTCGTATTTAGTAAATAACCTTCAAACATGCTTGTAACACAAAACAGCATCCTTAATACAGCATCTTTGCGTAGCATAAAAATTATGCACCAGGTGGAACTGCTTTGGATTTCATGTATTCTCATGGTATAATCCTTGCTATATATTGCGAGCTCTCAAGCTGAGTAGAGATGATGGATAACCTTTGCAGTTTTGCAGTACTGGTAAGGCATCCTGCCTTCCAGGAATTGATTACAGTTAGCTGTGTTCATGTTAGGCAAATAAATGGCCGGTGAAATCCTGGAGAAAGCCAGAGAGTGCAGTAGTGCAGCTATAATATTGCTGGTCTCCTGACCATGGTCAGGATACCAGGACCATGATTTGAGCTCCTTCCTTCCTTCCTTCCTTCCTTCCTTCCTTCCTTCCTTCCTTCCTTCCTTCACCAGCATGAATTTCTCCTCCATTTCACAGTTTGCTTTAGCTATGGGATAGTGTTAAAACTGCATTGGTTCTACTCGTGATGATGATGAAGAAGAATTTGGATTTGATATCCCGCTTTATCACTACCCGAAGGAGTCTCAAAGCGGCTAACATTCTCCTTTCCCTTCCTCCCCCACAACAAACACTCTGTGAGGTGAGTGGGGCTGAGAGACTTCAAGGAAGTGTGACTGGCCCAAGGTCACCCAGCAGCTGCATGTGGAGGAGCAGAGACGCGAACCCGGTTCCCCAGATTACGAGTCTATTGCTCTTAACCACTGCACCACACTGGCTCTCCATGATGAATACTGCTCCCTGATTTCAAATTCTGGTCAATATTATCCAAGGGCAGCATCAGGGCAGATGTTAAAGCTACAGCATCATTAAATCGTTATATGAAGAAATGAGTTCAGGTGGAGTTTGTAAAAGGGTGTGTGTGAGAACATTGTGGCCCATTCCAGATGTAACCAACCTTGGTCTTGCTTGGTAGATGGTTTGCAGTCAGAGATTAAACCACAGTTTCTCAGTTCGGGTTAACAATAAATGGTTTAACATTCCCATGGCATTTGATGGGTTAACAGACTCCAGACATTTTGCTTTATGGTGTGCAAGAGAAGGGAGCGCAGGAAACAGAGGAGGTCAGAGGGAATATGTAAGCACAACACCATACCTGCCAACACTTCAATGCCAAAATCTGGGACGCCATCTTCCCCAGATCGCATGAAATCATGGCAATAAAAATGGCCGCCGTTCTCTCACAATAAAAAACTGGATGTCCTGTTTTTTTCCAGGACACTTGCAGGGTATGCAACACATGTTCTCAGAATCAGCTAAACCATGGTTAATTCAACTGAGATTGTTGACACCCATCGAGGCCTAATCTTTGTTCCTGAAGCCAGTGGCTTGAGCCTAAAGTAAAGTAACCAGAAGGTATTGCTCTGTTGACTGGGCTTCTAGTGTGTTTGTACTAAAATTGGCCAATCCAAAGGCTCTACGGTGCCTGACAATCTGATTCTGATGCTACATGCCCCGATTTCATTCTATGCCTGATTTAGGCTCTGAGGCATAAGTACATTTTAATTCATTGAAGTTTACTAGGCCTCAGTCTCAGCTGCTTTGGTTACCAGTCCAAGCCACAAGAGTCCTTGCCAGTGTGTGTTTTTACTGAGTTAGGTTTCTTTCTGATAAAACACAGAAGCAAGAATGGGAATTTACCTCTGCCTCAGTTGCCCCTTTCGTGTTAGCTACAGGACGACCAAGCCATTAAACTTGCACATATCATTTGGTGCTAACAGTTCTGCTGAAAATTACAAATTTTAAAAACAATAAAGAATGAGCCAACCCATAATGTTGTTTCTTTATATTTTCCTGGGTTTTCTTGAATTATTCCCAGGGAACGTGGCAAGTTCCCCTTCACATCAGAATGAACTAACCAGCTTGGAGGTAGATTGTAAATAGTGAGGCCTTCAGTTTATGTTCCTGCAGTAAAATGAAACTCAGTGGTGAGGAAACCTCAATTTCCCAATTAAAAATATATTCGCTTGAGAAAAGAAATAGCTAATGACAGATTAAACTTGCATCTATTGATCTCTTGTATGTTATTAATCATTATAATTCTTTTTACATGTCTGCACCAATATAGATGTGTGTATAAACTATGATATTTGGCGTATTCCTTTGCATGTTTATGTAAATGTGCAACTGGAGATAATGTATATGCATAGCTATGGGTGCTATATCCTTCCGATTGTTTTAGCCTGGGATTTTCTGTGAAGGAATAAGCCCTCCGCTGAGAATCAGGGGACCTTCCTCTCAAGGAAATATATGGAAAATTGCAATTTTAATAAGTATCTTTTGGGCTATACACACACACATTATATATTAATGTGTACAAATGTATGTGTATTAATAAACAATGCATATTTTATGTGTTTACACAATTTATGTTCAGAGGGTTGCATGATTTCATCGTGAACAATTGCTAATTTTGTAGTTCAGGAAAAGTTTTATTCCTCAGCGCTTGGCCTAAATACAAGATACTCCACAATTAAACATAAAGTATTTATTCCAGCAGTAAAACTGCCTTGTGGCATTGGGGGGAGATTTTACGAAAATGAATGACTACAGTATTAAAACACAGCAGTATATAGTAGTGGTTATGATTATTATTCCAATGTAACATATATTAGTATAAAAGTATTCATATACTAATTATACATATACTTATAGCATCAATTAAATAGTTGAGATTTCGGTGGAATTGTAATGAGGAGGAAATATTTGAGGAAAATAGATGATCAGTGAGGGGAAGGGTCTAGAGAGGATTAGTCCTTACCATGTTTGGTTTATAGTGATGTACTATGAAGCTAGGGATGCGGGTGGCGCTGTAGGTTAAACCACAGAGCCTAGGACTTGCCGATCAGAAGGTCGGCTGTTTGAATCCCCACGACGGGGTGAGCTCCTGTTGCTCGGTCCCTGCTCCTGCCAACCTAGCAGTTCGAAAGCACGTCAAAGTGCAAGTAGATAAATAGGTACTGCTCTGGCGGGAAGGTAAATGGCGTTTCCGTGTGCTGCTCTGGTTCACCAGAAGCGGCTTAGTCATGCTGGCCACATGACCCGGAAGCTGTACACTGGCTCCCTCGGCCAATAAAGCGAGATGAGCGCCACAACCCCAGAGTTGGTCACGACTGGACCTAATGGTCAGGGGTCCCTTTACCTTTACTATCAAGCTACTGGCTAAGGAGAACTAGCACAATGCTTGCTAGGATCTGTGTGTGCAGGGAAGAAGTTTGGATTTGATGTGATGACAAAGTGATGACTTATGGCCATACCAGGTAAGTGTGTAACTGGGAGGCCACCAGAGGATGCTTTGTGGAGGGACTCCTCAAAACCAGCCGTGTTTAGGTTGGATTAATAATGATGAGATGATAAAGCAGGTTGAGAAAATAATCAGGTCAGTTCAAAGGGAGCTGTTTCTTTTATTTAAAAAAAATTATGATGTTTTGGAAAATAATTAATAGCTAGCCAGCTTGGATTGCAAAGCAAATTTTCTTTCGACCCAACGTTTGGCTTTTGTTTTTTTCTCATGCAGTGTTGTCTGTTTTAAAGAACCTAATTTGACACACTGGATGCTTTCCTAAATTGGCCTCATCCAGAAGCCTGACACTAAAGAAGATTCATAAGCCGAAACCTTGTTGTTCTTATATTTTTTGTAACAGTGTTGATATCTTAAGACGGGTTCTTCAATGGGAAGATCAATAATGATGGACAAGCCTCTGTGAAAGGCAGCTCGCCTACCATTACTCCCCCCCCCCCCCCGTTTCTTTCATTATTTTGCAGTTCAAACAACAAGAAAAAATTCATCTCCAAAGAACACATTATCTCAGCACTATCTATTGAAGAACTGCTGGGGACTATCTATTGGAGACATTTTTTTGACAAGTTTGACATGCTTGAGTTCAGTTAAGGAAGATGGGGGAGGGGCTGCAACTCAGTAGGAGGGTGTCTGCTTTCCATTCAGAAAGTTCAATCTTGCAGGCAGAGCTAGGAGAGACCCCTGTCTGCAACTCCCAGTCCGTGAAGGCTCTGGACAGTACTGAGCTAGATTGACTAATGGACCATACAAGTAAAGTATTTATTTTGTTTATTTATTGAATTTATATACCACCCTATACCTGGAGGTCTCAGGGCGGTTCGCAGAAAAGATCACAATATATAAAATCAAAATAAAAACAATAACCCAATAATAAGGTAAAGGTAAAGGTACCCCTGCCCGTACGGGCCAGTCTTGACAGACTCTAGGGTTGTGCGCCCATCTCACTCAAGAGCCCGGGGGCCAGCGCTGTCCGGAGACACTTCCGGGTCACGTGGCCAGCGTGACAAAACCACATCTGGTGAGCCAGCGCAGCACACGGAAACGCCGTTTACCTTCCCGCTAGTAAGCGGTCCCTATTTATCTACTTGCACCCGGGAGTGCTTTCGAACTGCTAGGTTGGTAGGCGCTGGGACTGAGCAACGGGAGCGCACCCCGCCGCGGGGATTCGAACCGCCGACCTTTCGATCGGCAAGCCCTAGCACTGAGGCTTTTACCCACAGCGCCACCCGCGTCCCGAACCCAATAATACCCCTCCCCCAAAGAGCCACATTTTAAAAGGGTACAGAATGTCAATCAGATCAACCAAAGGCCTAGTTGAAAAGGAACGTTTTTGCTTGGCGCCTAAAGGTGTATAATGAAGGCGCCAGGCGAACTTCCCTGGGGAGAGCACTCCACAGATGGGGAGCCACTGCAGAGAAGGCCCCGTTCTCGTGTTGCCATCCTCCAGAGCTCTTGAGGAGGAGGCACACAAAGGAAGGCCTCAGAATATGATCTCAGGTGGTTTCATAAGGAAAGAGGCAGTGCTTGAGGTATTGCGGTCCTGAGCCGTTTAAGGCTTTATAGGTCAAAAGCATCTCTCCTTTCCCCCCAAATTCTGGGAACTGTAATTTACCCCTCACAGAGCTGTAATTCCCAGCACCCTTAACAAACTACAGTAGTTGAGGTTCCTGCATTGATCCTCTGTGTCCCTTCAAACTCTATGACTCTAAGGAAGGTTACTATGTTGCTTCATTTAGTGGAAGCCATCTTTGGGGAAGGGCCATAGCTTAGTGGTTAGGGCATCTGCTTTGTATGCAGAAGGTCCCAGGTTCACTCCCTGGCATGAGAATATCTCCTGCTTGAAACCCTGGAAAGCCACTGCCAGTCAGCATCAGCTAGAGATGACTCATTTGTGACCCTCCAGATGTTGCTGAGCTAACTTCAGCAGTGTACACAGATGTGGGCTCCTAGTTCCAGCCCCAAAAGCTCCTGAATATGCCACAGAATCCTCCACAAGAGGTTCCTCAACAGACAAGTTGATGTGGAAAAGATTATGTGAAGACTACAATAATGTGTTTGAATGAATCTGTGAGCATAATGTTTAGCGGACAGTGTGTTGGACTTAGAATGCTGAACTGTGGATTCAAATCCTCACTCAGCCATGGGTCCCCTTAATCTGTCTCATAGGTTTGTTGTGAGGATGGAATTGGAGAATGGTATGTTCCTTGCTTTGAGTTTGGAATAAAAAATGTTCCTCTATATGTCTGTCTACCTTCTGCTATCCACAGGCAGGAAAGAGATTCCCTGTCGGTAAAACAGAATTTGATGGTTGACCTTGGTGGCCATGCTAAATAGTTATTCAGTCCAGCCCCCAGCTCTTGTTGAAGCCTGCATTTGTGGTGTCCACGCGGCACCTTATGAATTATCTACTTTGTACCAAAAAAATAGTAGCTGACCTTGAGATAAGTATGCACACGCCCATTTCCTGCAAAAAGAGTCCAATTCCAGCCCCTCATTAAGTAATACTTAAGGTGCAGTTCTCTATCCCATTGAAGTCAATGTTGCAGAACAACCACTAATAGCTCTGGATTCCACCCCTTAATCTATTTGTTCTGCTGCATTATATCACCAATGTACTGGAAACCTCCTTAAGTTACCAAGTTACCTGTGACTACTCAGCAAATAATTATTCTCAAGATCATTTCACAAAATATTGCAGTGCAGCTGGAACAAGCAATGAGGCTTTTAAGCCTTAGGAGTTCTCCAAACTGAATGGTTGTTCAAGGCCAAAGGAAACTGGCAACTAAGGAGATGCCAGCAGAATGAGTCAGATGAGTCAGAATGTATCATATGACAAAAGACTCGTTCCATTCTTAGTCCCGAAATCCCACTGTAGTTATTGGACTGATAATTGCTTAGACTCAGAGTTCATGAGGAGGGGTATTTGCTGGTGGATTTCAAGGTAGTTAGCTTGTGTTGTGTACAGTTGTCATCTACTAGGCACAGTCAGCATGTAGATAGTTGCCTTTGACTGGACTTAACTGTCCAGGGGTCCTTTTCATTTTACCTTAATGAGTTGGTAGCTGTAATAAGTGGGCAGAAGCAGAGAATGGGTCTAAGAACACCCAACTATGGATTGCTGGGTTCAGGACCAAGGCCAGCAGCAAATCATTCTGCAACATCTTCAATGAGTTAGCTGTTCTCTGAGCTCTTAATCATACAAAACCTAGTAGTTTAGGGAACCAACCATCAGTGAAAGGAGGATTTGAGGCACGGACTGCAACATCTTTGGCTGGTCTCCTGATAATGTCCTTCTGTTGCCCCCTAGAATGGCATCATGTTAGAGGGTGTGTGTTCCCAGTTAAGAGGGGGCACCCAAACTGGATGGCCTATTAGCATCTGGCAATGCACAGTGAGAAGTATCCTCAGCTATTGATAGAAGGGATAAAAGTTACATTGGCTGGAAGTTAGCCCAACCTTCTATGGAGAAGGGACTCCTCTGTAATTGTTTCCCAAGCAGGCCTAGGCCTGGTGCTTCATTGGTCCAGAGCATGGAGAAAGAGAATAGCGGGGGGAGGGGGTTATTTCTCTGTCATAATACTAGAAATCATGGTAATTTAATAAAGCTGAATATTGGATGAGTCAGGATAGGTAAAAGAAAATAACTTACTCATTCAGCACACAGTTAGACAATGGAACTTGCTCCCCCAGGAGGCATTGATGGCTGACAACTTGGTTGGCTTTAAAAGAGGATTAGCAAGGCTACTAGCCACAATGGCTACCTCCACTGTCAGAAAAGCTCCACTGTCAGAAAAGTATGCCTATGAGTAAAGTCCCAGTTGCAGGGAGCCACCATTGGGCAAATTGCTGTTTTGCTCATGTCCAGTTTGCAGGCTTTGCAGGATCATCTTATTAGCTATTTTGAGACCAGGATGTTGGACTAGATGTGGCCTTCTCATGTCCCCTCCCTTGCAGAGTTTCTGCTCCTCTGAAATAGCATGTTGCCCATGAGACATTTTTTTTTTTTAAAGTATGATTCACATATGTTGGATTGCCAGTTAAAGATCAATGGAACCAAGCAAGATCTATACTTACAGGATAGAGTAATATTTGGCATAATGTTTTAATTTGGAGGTGGGAGATATTTGCCGAAATAAGTGCATAAAGGTTACTTCTCTGTAACACTGCTTGCCTAAAGGGAAAGTTTCTCATATCTGTAATTGCGTTTTTTGTCAATCCGCGTTCCATTTCCATCTGTCATAAAGTTCTAGGGATATATCCATACTTTGGAGGCAAATGAAGCTAAAGTCATTTTAGACACATAAACACAGCTGTTGACGTGGCTTATTACATACCTCCAGGTGACTCTAGCTAAAGAACAGGTTCTTTTTTTACAATTTATTTTATTTTCTCATGATGATACATATTTACTCAGCAGGTAGGCGTATGAAATTATGAAAGTCTCCGTCACAACTTTTTAATCACGGAGCTAATTTACTGTGAGCAACGGGAACGAATGTTCAGGTGATTTGTGAGAAATCCGTGCCTTTTTAGCCTGTAGTCTGTAGTTTACAATGGGTGTCATACAATGGCTTCTTGGAAGTGATAAACACTTCCCTCCAATACCGAATCATGACCTCCCACTGTGTTTAGATTGGGAGTGTGGTGGAGTTGCAACATAAGGGATGGCTTATCATTGTGCTCTCTGCAGAGTGTGCTGCAGGGACTAAGAACTGACTGACAATACTAGTAGGTACCCAGGCCATTGTCCTATAGAAATAACAGGAAAACCTTATCTGAAAGGAGCAGAAGGAAGATCTGTGCTAATAACTAGGAGTAGGAGAATCAAACATGAGGCAGAATGATCTCCTCTGTGATGGTTGGATTTAGTTTGAAAATACTATGGCAGTGCAACTCTGTGAAAGATAAGTTTCCTTCTTCCTCTTCCTTTGTGTGAATTTTAAAAATACCGGTAAATTTCAGCTGTTGCTAGGATTGCAGCCCTAAACACACTTGCTGCATAAACCTAAGCATGTTTACAAATGAATAAAAAACACAGCAATTTTCGTTAACCAACCAGATATACACAATGCATACATGACTGGTGGCAGAACGTCAACTGATGACAGTTTTTGTCACAGAGGCCAGAAAGCTTTTCCGTGACTGTCCATGATCAATAAAATGAACCTGGCAAATCTGTTTTTGAATTCATAGAATGGGAGGCACCATTGGGGGGGGGGATCTTATTTCTGGGGCCACTGATGGTTATTGATTTGTGTTTTTTTTAGTAATTTTAATGGCTTTATGTATTAATATATGTGACATATCAATACTGTGACAGAATGAGGACCAATACACTTGAAATATTAATAACACATATTTTAATCAGATCATTCATTTCTGGTTTTAATAATGGATGTGTGAAACATTTTTTTAGCTGGCCATATCAAAATACTTTCATCCTCCCTTGAAACTCCTCATTAAATCCGCTCATGAAATTTGGCCCATACATGAACCTTTAGAGGTGTGTGGAACATTCTAGAGCAGGGTGATCCAATGTATGGCCCAAGGACCGCATACAGCCCTTGAGGCCTTTTTTGGCGGCCCTCAACAACAGGCCTGAGGGCTCTGACAGGGGCCTAGAGTTCTCCAGCCTCCCTTCCAAAGCCTAGTTAGTGCTTTCCCAGCTCAGGGAAGGAAGTGGGAGGGCTCTTAGACCCTTCCAGAATCTTGCACCTCCTTCTCCAATCCTGGCATCTCACCCCATCTTTGTGAGGGCAGCATGAATGCTGGTGTGTGTGTGTGTGTGTGTGTGTGTGAAATTTTGGCCTTGTTCTCCACCCTCCATGTGACAAGACAGTGTGCAGCCCACAGGTTCTGTGTTGAAGTACTCCTAGTACGAAAAGTTGGACTGCCCTGTTCTAGAGAAACCTGAGATGCCTTATTAAAATTCTTTGGGCTCTTCTCCGTTTTCATCTGAGGAGGAATCTTCAAGTCCACTCTTAATTCAGCTTTAGATAAGAATTTCCAGGGTGACTCCGGTTTTAATGTTTAGGTCTCCTTATATTTAAAATTAGAATGTAGGAGCTTCTGTTTCCTGCATTTATTCAAATGCTACTAAGCAAAGCTATTGAAAGTTTTCTGTTTAATTTCTTGCAGGCCTCCCCCCTTCCTCTTTCCTGCCCCTTTCCATGACTTCTACCATTTCATTTCCCTTCTCCGGTTGAGGAGTTTTAAGATGAATAACATGTGATTTGTTAGAATAGCTTTAATTTGCTTCCTTGATTTCTCTTTCTGGTAATGTGAGGTTTCTTGGAGGAAGATAAACCTTTTCTGCTCGGATTAAATTGGTGTTTTACCTACTTGAATTATTACCTCATGCTCACTTTCGTTTTGTCCACTTATTTCGAGTGTAATTTAAAGGGCTACTTTAAAAACTAATGGGGAGATGTGCACTAATTTATTCATGTCATTAAGAGGAATTTTTTTTGGGGGGGTGGGTGCTTCCCTTCCCTTCCCTGTTCCACTATACTCCAAGCCAAGTGTGTTTTGAAAGACCCTACATGTGAGTCATAGCCTTTTGATATCACAATAATGCTTCAATAACACCATCCTAGGGCTGCTTGATGGCACTTAGTTGCTAAACGCCCCTGTAGTGAGAGGACATAATTATCTGCTAGGTTTCCAGAAACCGGTGAGATTGTGATTAATATTAAAGGCTTTTAGCAAAAACAAGGCGGGGGGAAATAATCAAAGCATCTATGGGATAGAAACCTTCTGTAATGAGTCACCCAGAGATGAGGCAGCAATCTGAGCCATTGCAACACAACGCTGAGAAAAGGTCACATACTTTCTTTTTCAGAACGCGGTTATAATTCATTCATTAAAAATTTAACACGCTCGCATTTTAGGCCGAGATCACGGTGGGAAGTTTTTGCATACTGTTGCTTCTGTGCAATGGATCTCCAGAAATTGTTATGTTTGCAGCGGGATATTTATGTAGTGCCTTCTACCAAATAAAAATAAAAATGTACAAGACTGTGAATTAAAATGTCAGGAATAAGGTAGGAATTCCAAATGTAACTCTTGCCCCATTTTGCCCAGTATAGCTTACTGCAACTAGTAGCATCTCTTTGGGATCTCATACCTATGGGACCGCCTCTCCTGGTATGCCCCACGGAGGACATTAAGGTCCATTTATAGCAACACCCTAGAGGTCCCGGGCCCTAAAGAAGTTAGATTAGCCTCAACCAGAGCCAGGGCCTTCTCAACACTGGCTCCGGCCTGGTGGAACACACTGTCTCTTGAGACTAGGGCCCTGCGGGATCTGATCTCTTTCCGCAGGGCCTGTAAGACAGAGTTGTTCCACCTGGCCTTTGGCTCAGGATCAGTTTGATTCCCTCCCCCTTTTTCTTTTTCCTTTTTCCTCCTATGATGAGATGCTCCCTAATTGTTTTAACATTGTATCTTAATCTTTTAAATTGTATTTTAATCAACTTGTTTTTATTATTGGTTGTTAGCCGCCCTAAGCCCGGTCTTCGCTGGCGAGGGCAGTGTATAAATATAAAAATATTATTATTATTATTATTATTATTATTATTATTATTATTATTATTATTATCATCATCATCTCTTTTTTATTTTTTTTTATTAATTTACAACAAAAACAAAACAAAACATACATTGTTTTCACATTCAAATTTTTCCAAATCTTTCTTTTTGAACTTCCTTCAGCTTTTCCGTAAATCTTTCGTAGTCATTATTAATTTACGCATTTCCTTTGTTTATATTGTCATTGCTTGAATCTTTTTCCTCTATTCCCTTTTAACAATACCTCTCACATTTTCACAGTGCTCTTTTGAAACCCTCTAGCGTTATTTGGCCCTCACTTATACTCTCCAGATATTCAACAAATTTTCCCCAGTCCTCTGTAAACTTTTGGTCTCTTAAATATCTAATCTTCCCAGTCATCTTATCCAATTCAGCATAGTCTAACAACTTCAATCTCCAGCCTTCTATTGTCGGTATTTCCTGTTGTTTCCATTTCCATCATCATCATCATCTCAGGCAGAAAGAGGTCTTGCTCATCATCTCCTATCTGATTGTTTTAACTGGATCTGCCAGGGACTGAACCTGTGACCTTCTGCATGTTACGCAGGAGCTCTACAGCTGAGCTATGAATCTCTCCACTTGGTTTAATGGAGCTTCCTTCCTAGCCAGTATGTTTTGGAGAGCAGCCTCCGTGTTCATTTTGTGAAGGATCAGGGTTGGACTTGTTATGCATATTGTAGGAAATTGTGGTGGGATTTATTTTTTAAAACCGTTTCTTTGCTCTCTGAATCTGCTCTATTTTAGAATAGAAAATGCAAAGGTAGCTAAATAATTTTTAAAAGAAATGGCAGATTATCAGTGCGGATTCAATTTTGGATTTTGCGTCTAAACCACTTAACTTTCGCACAAATGTTAGGTGTTGCAGGTTGCTCAAATGTTTTTAGCTGTTAACTGTTGTCAGAATGTGTTAACTTTTCAGAATGCTTTAAAAATTGTTTTGTAGATTTGTTTTCTGCCCTGGGCTCCATCAAGAGGAAGGGTGGGGTGTAAATTCAATTAATAATAACAAACAACCAAAATCTCAACATTTTTTGTTAAAACAAGAAAGAGTGTATCGTATTTGCTGCAGCAAACTAACATGGCATCCTGTTTGGAATATTTTATTTTACTTGTTTATTTTAAGGCATTTATTCTCCACTTTTCATTATATGTCTCAAAGCAGCTAACCCCCCAATATAAAAAATTAAAAACATAGACTAAAACATCAGAGATAGGAACATTAAAAGAGCATTCATTGTGCAAAAACCTCCTGAAACGGTGGTTTTAACCTGTCATCTGAAACTTATCAGGGATGGTACGGTATCTGCTTCTGAAGGGAGGAAGGTTTTTCCACAGAGCGTGACTCCTTGCTGAAATGAGTTGTGTTTCCAGTCCTTGGGGGAACCACTAATTCTCCCTCAGATGATCTCAGTGGTTGTTTTGGGTCACGTGGGTTTTTCTTTCCTTTTACAAATTAAATCACAAGGCATTACAAGACCTGCTTGGCTGCCATTTTGAATGTGATTTTTTGTGTGTGTGGTAGGCTTTGGGGAGTACAGTGGTACCTTCGGTTACAGATGCTTCAGGTTACAGATGCTTCAGGTTACAGACTCCACTAACCCAGAAATAGTACCTCAGGTTAAGAACTTTGCTTCAGGATTAGAACAGACATCGTGTGGCGGCGGTGCGGCAGCAGCAGCAGGCCCCATTAGCGAAAGTGGTACTTCAGGTTAAGAACAGTTTCAGGTTATGAACGGACCTCTGGAACGAATTAAGTTCACAACCCGAGGTACCACTGTATAGTCAAGCATTCTGTTCTCACAGCGGCCAACCAGATAAAAACCTAAGGACATTGGACGAGCCTGCTCAGTCAGGCCAGTGGCCCTATCAAGTTGCAATGGTTGCCCAGCTCCCTCTCATAAACGTGTGTGTGTGTGTGTGTGTGTGAGAGAGAGAGAGAGAGAGAGAGAGAGAGCGCTCCATGTCCATGCTGTTGTGGAAACAGATCACCTACTTTTTTAGGGGAAATTAGAATCATAGAATTGTAGAGTTGAAGGGACCCCAAGGCTCATCTAGTCCAACCCTTGACCAGGCAGGAATCTTTTACGTTATGTGGGGCTCGAACCCACGACCCCGAGATTAAGAGTCGCATGTCGCACCGATTGAGCTATCCTAGATTATAGTACCCAAATGAATATCATTCATTTTCTGAGGCTGCGCTTATCTTACTGCCAAGCCTGCCCAAGCAGCACCAACAGATGCAATTTATGTATAAATGTTTAAATATCTACATAATTCCACATGCGAAATAGATGCCCAGCACTCATACTGCTGTTCTTTGAATTGCAGGTATTTATGAGCCGCCATTTCTTATACTACTGCAGTGAACCTACCCTGGATGTGAAGATTGCCTTTTGTCAGGTGTGTGTTCCTTACAGGTAAAACAAGGTACAGTATATACTTGTACTTTCATATTTTGCTGTCAGTATTATGGTAGATTCGGCAGGAGTAATAACTCACAGCAAAACTGGATGAAGGGAGTCTCCAGCATAAAACTGAGAGAAATATGAGGATGTTTTACATATATAGGCTATACTCAAGATCTGCCAGCTGGAAGCCTTAGGATCTATTGCAGCAGTTCCCAACTTTCCCCCCTGTGGACCACTTGAAAATTGCTGAAGGTCTTTTGTGGACCACTTAATGATTTTTCTTCCTGTTCCAGTAGTTGTAGTGCACTGTGCTAGATGTTGTGTAATCTCTATTTATATCTTCAATTGCTTCTTTTATTTATTATATATTGCATTTTATCTTACTGCAATTTGAATCCAAGTAGATTAAGCCTCCAGTGTTGCTGGGCGAGGGATGCAATTCCACAGGAACATTTCTATATCTTTGGTGGCAGTGTGACAAGGTGTATTGCTTTTGGTCAGCAGTCTCCGAAGAAACGGGATTAATCTGTAATATAAAGATAAACCCAACTCCTTTGTTAGCCTTGCTAGGAACAAACAGATGAATCAAATCAACCTTTATCTCGTTGGGAGATGCTGGCTTAGAAATTGCTAAATGTTGGTGCTCTGCAAGAAGACTGTCAGTACGCTCATGGTGTGCTCAGGTGTGGCCTGTTGCTCTGGCCGAGAAATTGACCTGCCAAGTCACGGTGGCCAAAGGCAAGACAAGTCCTTTATCCTTCTAGAACACCTGGCATCCATTCATCTCACATAAGAGAAGCGACAATCAGTTGAGACAACCTCCCCAGACCCATGGAAACAGCTAGCAGCGGTTCTCAACCTGTAGGTTCCCAGATGTTGTTGGACTACAACTCCCATCATCCCTAGCTAGCAAGGCCCAGAGCTCAGGGATGATGGGAGTTGTAGTCCAACAACATCTGGGAACCCACAGGTTGAGAACCGCTGATAGAGAGACCTATTGTATTAGAGTTTTTAATATGCATTCCAGACGGGTTCTAAATAGCGGCTCTAACTTTTTCAAAGGAATGACAGACTAGCTGACATTGTTGATGTTTGTTGCCTTTTAAATTAAATCTCATGCTCTGTCACATTTCAGAAACATAAAGAATCAGCTGCCCTGTTCTGTGGGAGCATGAGATTCGCAGTGAAGGCAGGCAGTGCCCACTCCAGAGTCCAAGGATTTTAGTCAACTAATCTTCGCTCAGAGTAGACCCATTAAAATTCATGGCCATGACTAACTTAGGCCCTGTTAGTCGAATACAACCCCAAATCAAGCAGAAAGCATATAGGACCATGGACAGCTCCAAGAGGCCTCCTGCTTAAACTGCTTCAAGTGATATTGTCTCTGCAGGGAGCTGTAATAAAAGTGGCTTATCTCATAGTGAATTGAAGCAACATGTAGGCTGAGCAGGCCTGGAGTATGGTGGGCTCTGTCTCACTGGAGGAATTGGACAACTGGTTAAAGGGCTTTTGTTTATTTTTTTAGTCTTTGACTTCTGCAGGGCTGGAGAGGTAGAAAGGACTCACCTTCTGATGTCCTGAGCCCTGAGGATGTAGCTTGAACCTTGCCCTCATCTGAGTCTTCCACCACCCCTGATTGTGGGTCATGCCATCAGCCAGCGTGTAGACTCTCTCATAGCATTGTGTAAATAACCTCCATTTCTTTGCTGTAAAGAGGGTTTCTGTTATTTCCAGCCTTCCCCCCCCCCAATACATTTTAATTGACTTAAGTTCATGGCAGCCTGGTGCAGAAACTTTTCATGCCACTAGCTGGCACAAATAGTAGTCAATTATGCTCATCAGCACTGAGTGTTACAACATCAAAAAAGTGTTTGCTGGCTATCTCTATGAGGGGTGGGGATATAATTTGAAGTAGCTCTGACACAGCTAGTCTTCTGGAACTAAATTGCCCTTGAATATAGGAGCCCTAATAATTTAAAGTTGGGAGACTGAAATGAATCTCAATAAGCTAAGCAGTTACGGAACCAGTATTAAGTTGCTCAGGTCTTAGATGTGCTTGTTAGTCAAGGGGCTGCCTGTTAGCATTCATATGTGTCAAGCCTAGCGACAACCTATCAGTGTAGAGAATTTCCATTATCAAAGTGAAATTGGGTTGTGCTGTTTGTTTTGATACCCAAAGAACAGCATAGGACCTTTCAGTCTCATCATTGATTTCTGTCGTTTGATGTGCAGCCAGTAAACTTGGCTTTCAAAGAAATCACCTTGAAAGTAGGGTTGCATCTCAAGATGTGACCCCAATTTAATACCTTACCAGGTATAGGTAACAGAAAGGTGGCAAAATATATATCAAAATGCAAATAGTAATTGCTCTGAAGCAGTTATTTCATATGAGGCAAGAAAAGATGTAGGCATGTTTAAAAATCTGTATTAAGTGTTGTGAGTTAAAGTTACTAATTTTTTCTGCGAGCTTCTCATTCTTGCAATTTAGGGATGACTGTAAATCACGCAGTCACAATACTCCTTGGTTCAGTGGATAAAATGTGTGAGATGCAGATTAAAAACCCTTCTCAACTCTGAAGATTACTTGGTACCCTTGGACAAGTTAATATGGCACAGATTAATTTCCTTCCTTCCTGTGAAGCTTACAAGAAGATAACTTGGATGTGCATATTATGGGTTACCATTTTAAGCGCCTTCCTATGTTAACATTATTCTGCAACCTGAAATCTAGCACAGTAGGAAAAAGGCTGAACTACAAGTTACTTCTCTTAGGTGCCAACTTTGCACCTGCAGGAAGAACATTGAATTCAGATAGCCATGTAATGTGCATCTCAGGAGTGACACTGAAGGATGCTGAATTTAAGGATGAATGCACCAGCCCATGTGCATCCCATCCCAGTTCCACATGGGACTGAGCTGAATGAGGCTTGTCTGCTCTGTTTCCATGTGTTTCTGTTTGTTTAGCAAACAGAACATACGCTGACATACGCTATCAAATTATATATATATATTTAAGGCTTGGAAGTTAACTTTAATGTCTTCAGACTGAAATTCCAAGGCGAGTTTGGAGAACCTTGCCTGGGAAGGTCATCGTAGGGTGTTTTAGGGAAGCAAAACGATTTCCAGTAAGAGCGGTGACACTTCAGAGAGGCTTTTCACCTCTGTACATATGATGATCATAATGGTAACTAGATAATTTTCTCCTGACTGTGTACTTCCTCTGTATGCAGACATGCAAACAAATGGCTTCATTCCCCTGAGTGTTTCTTTAACCACTAACTAACTAGACAAAGACCTGTTAGGTCTGGCCCTTCTGTCCAGGCTCCATTAAGACGGAAGAGTCTTGCGTAATGTTGCACATTATTCAAGCAAAGTGCATTAACTTATCAGTACTCTTCCGTGTTAGAACCAGATCTTTCATTTTGCATCCTCTGCCTCCAGTCTATCAGCATCAGCTTAATGGCTATTGAAATTGACTGAGGTGAATTGCATACATTAATTGTCCAGAAGACTGCGGTAATATGGGTCGGTTTCATTCTCTAAGTTCATATAATTGATTTTAACATCCGTTGATTAAAAATAACCAGCTGTCTGGTATGCAGTCAAATATAAATTTCAGAGCATTTGCTGGAAGAATTCGTAGGATAGGTATTTGTTTGGAAGAGCTTGCTTGGTTGCAAAAACCATATGGCTCATGCTCTGCATGGATGGAGATGGAGGAGATGTGCAGTGAAAATGCTAAACAAGCAAGCAACTCCATTATTCAATACCTTGATTCCCTGAATCTTGTTATTATATAAAGGGAGACCATTGTTCCTTCTGTAATTTTTTTTTAAAAAGCATATTCAATTATTGTTGCATGTTTCTGTGACGTGGTTGTAAATCAACACTATGCCAATGCACATCTTCCCCAAATTTTCTTCTACCACTCTGTCTGTCATTAGAGCCCCTCTCTCTGGCCATTTGTCCTGTTGCAAAAATGTCACTAATTTGTGTGGAACTGCTTCACAAAGTGACCCACTTGCAGGTGGATAGGTCCTGAAAAATGTCCCCAGGCAATTACTGTATTGGCTTGAATATAAGCTTCACTTTCCTCCCAAATTCCAACCGTGAAAAGTTAAAGTGCAGCTTATATTCACAACCTTGCGGTATGCAACCAGGAGCATGGCAAAGCAGTGCCTGCCCCGTGCATTAAAGGTGCGGCTTATATTCGGGTGCGGCTTATATTTGGGCCAATACGGTATTAGCTGGAGCATCGCGCATAAAATCCACAGAGAAATGTGTAGAGTAGTGCAATTTTGGAAACAAGGTTTCCGCAAAAGTAAAACTTCAAGCAAACTTCCAGGCCTTGATTAAAATCCAGTAGCACCACCAGGGGCCAGATAAAATTGCTTTGGCCCAAAGAATATCATCTGGCTGTTCCTCTCCTACTGCATTAAACAGTGACATTGTCCCAGATTCAGAAATATTGTCCTGCGTACTTTGCCATCTGGCTGCTTCATCAATCATCTTCTTAGTCACCTATTACTACTTTCTCCCATAAGGCTACTCTGATATCGGCAGCACACTGGGCACTGTAAAAAAACAACAACATAAAAAATGATAGTTTAGTGTGCTGAAAAATAATTTGCTACTCAGAGAAAAAAACAATTACTCATCTGGCGAATGGGACACTTTATGGAAGTTTTCCAGGCTGAATAATTGCAACAAAGGAGAGACAACAAAACCAAACTCTTTCCCCCTCCCTTCTTTTTCTTTCTTTCTTTTTTAAGTTAAGAAGATAGGCTCCAAGAGGATGTGCCTTCTTTTCAGAAACTTAATAAGATCGTGGCCTTGGTTGGAAAATGCCATGATTGGGCAATTCTAGATTCTCCGAGGAGCTGTCTGAGGAAGTCACGGTGATCTTCACTCCGTTTCTGAAGCCATTTTCTACACAGGGAACCTCCACATCCTTCATGCACATGCAGGCTTGCTCATGCATTCTGTTGTTGTTTTTTTGTGATTAGGTTGCTTTTGAACCTGCCTTAACTAACATTCCTATAGTGTTCTCCAAGATCAAACAGTTCACAAGATCATCTACCCTGCCCCACAATGAAGCTGCCACACCTTTTGTCCATTTTGTTCTGTAAAGGTAAAGGGACCCCTGACCATTAGGTCCAGTCGCGGACAACTCTGGGGTTGCGGTGCTCATCTCGCTTTAGGGAGCCGGCGTACAGCTTCTGGGTCATGTGGCCAGCATGACTAAGCCACTTCTGGTGAACCAGAGCAGTGCACGGAAACGCCATTTACCTTCCCGCCAGAGCGGTACCTATTTATCTACTTGCACTTTGACATGCTTTCAAACTGCTAGGTTGGCAGGAGCAGGGACCGAGCAACGGGCGCTCACCCCGTCATCCTTCTGATCGGCAAGTCCAAGAGACTTGGTGGTTTAGACCACAGCGCCACCTGCGTTTTCTTCTGTATCTACTCCTATATTCCCTGCTTTGACAGTACTGTTCTCTGGGGGGGATGGCAAGGCCCCTGGGTGTTTTGCAGCATGCCCCCAAACTCCTGCCTCTTTCCCCACTATAACTTCTTTCAAAACGAAACAAACAAACAAAAAAACCCCCCACTGCTTGCAGTTTGCGTCATCTGTGAAAGCCAGGGATTAGGACCAGGACTTTGGGAGACCAGGATTCAAATCACATGCTCAGCCACAAAGCTCACTCTGTGACCTTGGGCCAGTCACTGCCTCTCAGCCTAACCTGCCTCATAGAGTTGTTTTGGGGATTAAACTGATGCGTAGTTTGTCTTTCTGTACATTCCTTTCTCACCACCCTGGAATAACCATGTATGCCACCCTGAGGTCCTTGAAGAAAAATGTGGAATGAATGAATGAATGAATCTGTGTCATGGCCAGTGCCCCATTTTATTTTTATAAGGAAATGGGAACAGCCCTGCTTCAGGATCTCCAGTCTTTCTCACAGTCTGCTACGTGATCTTTTTAGCTGGAGTTGCCATGGGACAGATCTTGTTCTTGTTGCGTGCAAAGACTGCATCTACCGCAGCGCTGTGACCTTCTCCCCACGTTTGCTTTTAATGCATTCATTTTCTGATAAACCTGCAGAAAGCCAACCCCATAAACATTCCATTAATATTTTCTTTAGCTTTTGCCCTATGATATATTTAATTTTACCAAAAAAATTCAAGGGGGGAGGTGTCAAAATTCCCAGTACACATGTGTCATTTGCTGTAAGTGAAGAACACCAGAATTTCCACCAAGCACTCTAGAATGTTTATAGGTCTCCATGCTCCATTATGTCTTCTCCACACTTCCTGCACCAGCTCTGAAAGATTTCATATAATCATAAAGGAGATGATTGAATTCCCAAAGCTACATGATGGGCTGTAAAATGTGCCTTTCACTCCGATAGACACCATTCTTTCAGACTCTAACCCCACTGAATTCAGTCAGCCGTAGTTTCTCCTGCTCGTGGACTGTTGTATATGTTGACAAACTTTTCCTATTCACCTCTTGCTGTAAGGATGGAGGATTTAATACTCAAAGAAGTGTAAACTGAAAAAAAAATAATTTCAAAAATAAGGAAGGATTGGCCTTTAATAGATATTTGGATATCATGCCCTTTGACTTGGAAACTATTGCCCCAAGTTAAATCAAATATCTTTAATACGGTCAGTGACCAGCAAGTAACTATTATTTTTTATAACCAAGTTATTTTTTATTTTTATATTCTGCCCTTCCTCCCTAAGGCTGGCTGTCAGGGAACTGCAGGCAGCAAGGGAGGAGAGAATCAGGGGGTACAGAGAGAGGTCTCCACTAATCAGCAGTGAGTCCTCAGAGGACAGAGAAGAGAGCAGTGAGTCTGGGGAGGAAGGGGTGCTTCAGAGAGAGGGGGATCCACGTCACAGGGAAAGACGGAAGGGGCTGGGCCGTTGGCTCTGTTGGTCTCGCGGGAGAGGGAAAAGAGAAAGTAGTTAGAGCAACGCCTCGTGAGAGATGGGTCGCTTTGTTTATGCTGGATGTAATCTAGTCGGAAAGCAATAAAGAAAGGAATTTATGGCGACTGGCCTTGAGTGAGTCTCTGCTAACTGCAGTCACGGAGGGAGGAGGCACGCGTCACACTGGCAAACTGATATACAATTTAAAACCAAAGCCAAAGCAAAACCATTCTAAAACAGATTAAAACATTCTGAAAACAATTACAGTTAAAAAAACGTTCTTCCATTCAGTGATCTTGAGCTTCTCAGGAACAGTGTTCTTCAGCCACCAAATACCTGGGCAAATAGGGATGTTTTCACATTCTTCCTGAAAGTTAATAATGATGGAGAGAGGTGCACTCTTTTAGATGGAGGGAGTGCATTCCACAACTGAGGAAGCAGCACTGAAAAGCCCTTGTCTTGGGTCAGTGCAAGTCAGGCAGCTGCCCAGTGGTGGCACCACTAATAAGGCCTTGCCTGCTCATCACAAGGTCTGAGGTAGTTGGTAAGGTAAAGGACCCCTGGGTGGTTAAGTCCAGTCAAAGGGGATTATGGGGTTGCGGCGCTCATCTTGCTTTCAGGCCGAGGAAGCTGGCGTATGTCGGCAGACAGCTTTCTGGGCCATGTGGCCAGCATGACTAAACCACTTCTGGTGCAACGGGACACTGCGATGGAAACCAGAGCACACGGAAATGCCATTTACCTTCCTGCCACAGCGGTATCTATTTATCTACTTGCAGTGTTGTGCTTTCAAACTGCTATGTTGGCAGGAGTTGGGAAGCTCACCCCATCGTGGGGATTCGAACTGCCGACCTACCGATCAGCAAGCCCAAGAAGCTCAGTGGTTTAGACCACAGCGCCACCCGTGTCCCTAGGTAGTTGGTACTGGTATTTTAGGTGCTTGGGTCCCAAGCCATTTCAGCCTTGATATGCTAATACTTGTTGGCATCCATCTGTCTGGAAAGATAGTGGAGTGCATCTCCGGGGGTGAAGTCAAACCACTGCACTAGCAGCACTGAAGTGACTTCCCCGGAGCACAAGTCTAGGCAGTGTGTATGGAGCTCCTGGGTTGCCCAGAAGGTAAGACAGCCCCCCCCCCCAGCCTCACTGTTGTGGTCCAAAGGAAAGCAGATTAATATGTCTGGCATGAGCTTAGCTGCAGGAAGGAGGTATACAAGGTGCCATTCAGCAGTCTTAGGGACTCCACTCTGGATTTGTGTAGGGTTTATTCCTTAGCCTTTTCTTCTCCCGAAAATATCCCAGGAGGCAACAGAGGTTTAGGGTCAGGGTTTTCCTTCTCCTAGATGGGCTACCTTCCCAGGCTGATGAGCCCCATCTGTCACTCACTTTCCTCATCTACAGTATGTGCAGAAACTGCCTTCTTGACCATTGGGCCCACTATTTAGGTGGCCTCAAGGCCTTTCAGTACATCTCTGTCTCATTAAATCATACAGGAAGCTCAATTTCTTTGAGACAGGGATAAAGCTTCTTCTTCTTCTTCTTCTTCTTCTTCTTCTTCTTCTTCTTCTTCTTCTTCTTCTTCTATCTGCTTTTCTCAGCGATTCTTTATCTTTGGTCATGTTGACAATCTTCCTTTGTAACGTATACCAATTCTCTCAAGCCACAAATGGAGACAATTCAATGAAAATGGGCGGAAGGTCTCTAAAAACCATTGATGTTTTTAATAGTTTAACATCAATGCTCCGTGAAGTTAGCCATTAAAATGTTTAAATTGACCTTGTCAAGGTCACTTGGTCTTTGTTTTGCTTGAGTACATTCTGTCTGCTATGAGTGGCCGTTATCTCCTGAGAATGTCCATTCTCTGCAGGATATTTCCGCTTAATTATAGGTAACTCGTTTAGAGGATGTGTTTGAAACTCCCAAATAAATGTGACCATTCAAACAGAAAATATGATTTCCAAGAAGCAATTAAAAATATTATGGTAAATTAAGAGTCACATGGTGAACAAAGCACTTTGAATTTTCCACCCTGAATTCTCCTCGGGGTGCAAGCCTGCTCTCTATGCACAGAGCACAGAGTGCAGAGGCTCCCTCCGTTTTTGGAGTGCATGAAACTGGGACATGCAACATTCTACCTTCATGCTTGTAAGATGTCAGGGTAATCAGGCAACAGAGCCTAGGTGCCTTACTCTCTGCGCCACCAGATGTCAAGGCAGGAGTTGGGAGCAGGTCACCAGTGACTCACAAGGTATCAATGAAGTTAACTCTTTATTCACAGAAACGAAACAGTGCACGTTTAGTGATCACAGCAACTCTTCCCAGTAGGTCTTGTCTCAATGAGGACTGAAGGTCCTCACCTTCCCACAGCTCTGTAAGTCTCCTCCTAGCCCAGGTTCTTCCCAAGCAACCTGAGACTTCTCTGCCTTGTCTGTCTTTGCTCTGCCCTCTTCCTACCTCCCTGGGTTCTGGGAGCCCAGGGTGGAGGGAAGCTGGTCTCAGCAGGAGAGGGAGACACCAGGGTTTCTTCAGCAGCCTGCATCATCTCTGCCTTTTGGCCCCCCTCCTCTCCAGCCTCTGCTTCTGCCTCTGCTTCTGGACTGCTCTCTGCCACAGCCTCTTCCTGCTCACTAAACCCTGTTACTTCTTCAGCTTCCAACACTTCTTCCTCCCAGTCTCCTCCCCTTTCTCCCTCTGATCACCACCAACCCCTGGTCATGAGCCTTCTTACCTTGTGGGTTTCCTAGCTGGTACCTTCTACCATTCCTCAGCATCCAGCCAGTCCATGACACTGGGAGAACTTTCATGCTGAGGCAATACTTGCCCAATCTCTGCCATGTTGCTGCATCACCCATATGGATTCTTCATTCCACTCAGGACCATGGGTCTCAAGGGACCAATAGGGGCCCCTCCTGACTGAATGCAAGTCCTGCTCCAAGCTACTCAACCTGAGCAGCTTGTCTGATGGTAACAATACAGATGGCCTGGCCTGACCTCATCTGTTACAAGACCTGTGGTCTGGTTTTTACTACTGGTATATTCTTGCCACTGGCCCTTTGCTTCTCATCTACCTAACTCAGTAACCAGTCACCAGCCTATTGTCTGACTATCTCTCTGTTGTCTAACCTTAAGGTAAAGGTAAAGGAACCCCTGCCCGTTAGGTCCAGTCATGACCGACTCTGGGGTTGCAGCACTCATCTCGCTTTATTGGCCGAGGGAGCTGGCGTACAGCTTCCGGGTCATGTGGCCAGCATGACTAAACCGCTTCTGGCGAACCAGAGCAGCGCACGGAAACGCCATTTACCCGCGCTTTTCTTATCTGGTCCAGGCTGTCTGTGACCATATCTCCTGCCTCTGGCCCATTTAGCCCTACAGATCCTAGCTGTAGATTGCCACAAAGCTAGGCTCCAGGTCCAACAATACCGTGTAAAGGCAACTGTGTTTTTGAGTACATGTGTGTGAGAGTTTGTAAGTTAGGCTGAGATATAATGGCTTCTTCAATGCTGCCCAGTGAGAGCCTCATTAACAAGATGCAGATAATAACAACCGACCTGGTGGCATAATTTCACAAACAGGTTGGCCTCCACCAACTTAAACTTTATGAATAAAACTTTACCAGTTCTCATTTAGGCTCTAAAGCACATTAGGAAGACAGAAATGTTAGAGATCACCACAACTATGTGGTTTTAATTATTTAACAACTGCTGTTGCTGCGGAATAATTATCATTATTAATCACTTCTATAGCCTGGTTAGTGTAATATACTTTGCTGTCTGTATCTCATTCATTATTATTGATAAAGCAATTTATTTCCTTGGGTCGAGGATTAACTCATTCTCCCACGCGGCTGATGTTATTGGGTGATGGGTATAGCCTCCTTGAAATGGAAGGTCCTTTTTCTGAATAAAGTGACAAAACAGATTTCAAGGAAATCCCTAGATATGGGCCGTACTTGCTTGAAACATTGTCAGTTGAGAGCACAAACTTGTAATTTATTACTATCCCATCCTTCTCCATCAAAGATGGACCCAAATCAGATAAAATAACAAACTTTGCCAAGGCCTAGGGGGGCCAAGAGGCAGAGATTAGTCAGGCTGGTGCAGAGTCATGGATGTCTTTCCCTCCGGCTGTGACAAGCTCCCCTCCTCCCAGAACCAGGAGAGGCATGAAGAGAGTGGAGAAGAAGTTAGCATCACGTAGGTGCAGTTTCAGATTGCTTTGGGAAAGACCCGGGAGAGGAGGAGACACAGGCAGGTGTGAGAAGGCAGGGACCTTCAGTCTCTGCAACTGCTTCATAGGAGCAAGACCTACCAAAGAAGAGTTGCTGTGCTCATTAGGCCTGGCACTCCTGAGCAGACCTTGCTGCTTCTAACTTCACTAACTCAGTGTGATTTATTGCTGGCTTGCTCCTGACATGATAACTTGCAGAGCAGTCTTAGCTATGGAAAGCTGGTATAACTTACACCAATATAAATCACACTGGGGTCAACTACCCCTATTCCAAACTCTCTTCAGGTTGAATTTGACTTACACCACCATTTTTGCAGGCTAAATTTTCCTGGTTTGCTATGTAACATGACTGAGATGAAAGTGGTTTGGAACAGGTGTAACTTTGTCCTGTCCTGCCATGCCCCTTTCTCAGGACTTATACCGGTGTAAATCCCACTTGCTGAGTTCTAGTTGAGCCAAGGTCGGGGATCTCTTCAGCTCCACTGAGGTGAGGGACAGATCCTGAGAAAGCCCAGGATCTGCTGAATCCAAACCCTCCAATCCTGGTGAATCTTGGCTTAGGGTTGCACAGTTATCCTCCTTTCTTGACACACCATGTCGCTTGGCTCACTTGGCTCGAATGTTTAAAGCTTTCCATCTGCTCATAACTTTCATTCAGTGCATTGATTCTCTGCTTATATCATGTTGTATTATGGATCGAGTAGACTAATCTGTATCAAAGCAAGGCATGGCGGGGAATGAGCAGGTTATTGGCTGTGTCTTACAGAAGGTTGTTGGACTAGATCAGGGCAGGTGGCTTATCCAGGGCCCTGCAAAACTTCCTTCTTCCCCAAAGAAGACTTTCCATAATGTGGCAGTGTAGGACTGCTCAGGGAGAAGGAAGGACTTTTCTGGACTGGACGTGGCCCTTGCCTTTGATCCTTCCATCAAAGAGTACAGTATACTGCATTGACTCATGGTTTAGCTCAATGTCTCAAACTGGTATCTGACACCTCTTTCATGGTGGAGCGAGTCCACCGGCGCCTTTGAGATTTCATTAGCTAGCTAGGAGATAATACAGAGAAACCGTGCCTGCAAGCAGAGCTCTCCTTATTACGATCAAAGCTTCCCAAATATGAGCAGCCCATAATGAACAGATGGCAACCTGGCTCCTGGCACCTGCAAGGCACCGCCTCAGAATGCTCTTTTGGCTGCTCACCAACCTGCAACTGCTGCTAATAGTACCGATAACACAAATAAAGGGTGCTCTGGGTGTTTTCCGCGAAAACAATAGAGGAAAACTCACAGGGCATTAAAGTAGTACGATTCAATTTGCTCTGCAAATTTGCTTTTTCTCGGCCTCTTTTGTCCTCCTGGCATTCCTGGATGGTTCCTCTCCACCCGCCACCCCCCTCTCTCCTCCTTTCTCTCCCTTGTAAATACATATTCCTGCTGGGTGGCTTGCAAAAATAAATACATTCAGAAACTCTAATGTAATTAAGAGGAAGCTAATTTTGGCAATTAGCCAGGAATGTATTAACATGCTGCGCTCAGTCTGGTTGTGGGTAGAGTGGCCCCCCCCTCCCTTTGCCCCCTGAAGCACTATTGCAAATGACAGAAGCCCCTCTTCTCTCTGCCCCTCCCTCCCTGGGTGTAATGACAGGCATCTCCATATGCTACCTTTTGCATTCTGCTTCATTACTCAGCACTGCTTTTATCCTAAAGAATACTAGGCCAGAGTCTTGGGAAGGAGACAAGGCAAAAAGCACTGCTGGTGTGTAGCTTCTGTGCTGTTGAATAAACAGTTGGTTGAACATTGAACATTCCTAATTCATATAGAGTGGACGCTTGGGTTGCAAACAACTCCTTTGTTTGCCCCACAGAGAAGTCTCCTTCTTTGGAGACCGGGCCAAGGAGTGTGGTGGAGTCTCCTTCTTTGGAGGTCTTTAAGCAGAGGCTTGACAACCATATGTCAGGAGTGCTCTGATGGTGTTTCCTGCTTGGCAGGGGGTTGGACTCGATGGCCCTTGTGGTCTCTTCCAACTCTATGATTCTATGATTCTAAGTCCATCCTTTGGTTCCAGGAGGAACTTGGGTGTGAACATATTAGACTGGACTTTAAAGCTCAGGGACCAGGGCCCCTGAAGGACTACCTAGTCCCTCTTAAGCCTACGTGCAAACCAAGATCTTCACTGGATCACCACCCAGTGTTATGGAGCAGGTGGCAACTGGGGAGAGGGCTTCTCGGCTATGGCGCTCTCCTTTTTGAATGTGCTTCCCAGGTCATACCAGCACCAAATACTGTACCTTATTTCCCATGGCTGAAAACTGCTGTTGAGCTTGTCTTTCTTGCTGTGTTTAAGAAGCTCACTTTGCTATTGTTTTTATTCTTTTTTTTAAAAATTGCACAATACAGAAATGCTTGCAAATAATTTGTATAAGATTACCATAAATTAAAAGCATCATATGTTTGTATATTGCCTTGGTATTTATCATTCCAAAACATAATGAAAACAGCTCGTTTTTCCATAAATCTCTTTGGCTGATTTATGTGAGTTCTCTTAAAGTAAGTTAATTTTATCATGGTTAAAACAGACCATGTTTTCTCAATCCAGTCTAATAAGGATTAGATTACTCCTTTTCCAGTTCTTGGTTATAATTATTTTTGCAGATTGATTTTGTTCTTTTAATTTTGTGTGTCACCCTGGAAACATTTATGTGGAGAAGGATGGGATATTAATTTATCAGACTAATACACATATTTTAAAACGGGAATATATTAAGGGAACTGGGAAAATAGAAACATAATCCCATAATATGTTGTGACTGCTAAAAGTGGGGCAAAACTTCCTCTGGGTTTCAATGTTGAATCCTCTAGTCTTTTCGGAGGGCTTGATATGATCTGAAGGGCCATTTCTTATCTGAAATAAGGTTTGAGAAAGATCACACGAAAGTCATTAAGAAAGCTGGCTGTCAATGTGAAATTCTTTGACAACAAGTTTGAAATGACAGGGCAGGTCACATTTTAGAGTCTTGGGTGTCTGTTTTGCCTCATTGCTATGCTGATAGTTTACTGGTATTCTGTTTTCTTTCTTTTCCTCCGCTGCCCTCCCCTCCCCACTTTGTCTCTGCGACAGGGATTCGGGAAACAAGTGGATGTGTCATATATTGCCAAATATTACAACATGAGTAAAAGCAAAGTTGACAACCAGTTCTACAGCGTGGAAGTGGGTGACTCGACCTTCACAGTTCTCAAGCGCTACCAGAACTTAAAACCAATCGGCTCTGGGGCTCAGGGAATAGTTTGGTAAGTTTCTGCAGGAAGTGTTGTCCGTGCATATTTATTGATTTGCGTGTTTTCTTTCCCCTCTGGTTGTGAGTGGGATACGCCGTCTGTTGTTCTTCATGATTTGCTACCCATGAATGTTGCTCAGGGCTGAGGTAATTAGCAGGGAAACAGCAAATGATCAGAGGTGGGGGAAGGCTTGGTGGATAATATCCTACATCTCTGTGGTCCTAGTACAGTCTTCTCCTAACCAGCTTTTCTTGGAGCTGATAGGAGTGGTACCACTCAAAAATGGAGGAAGGTAAATTACCGGTAATCGTGTTTGGGGAACCTTCATCTTTTCAGGGGCTGTATAGGGAACATGACCAATTTTCCTTGCTGGAGGAAGGCATCCATGTCTCCATTGTGAGATCAGAAACAATGGTCCAAATGTGGACAGTTCCAGCCCCATTTTGAAACACACTCCTGATCTTTTCAATAAATATTCTTACTCCTGTGAATAGCAGCAATGGATTCTCCTGCACGTGGCATGTGGAAACAGCACAGAGTATGGTTTCTCTGCAGTAGCAGTGCAAAGAGCATCTCAAATGGAACTGGTAATTTCTCCTCCTGGTGTTCCCAAAAAGAACCTCAGATCTGCCAAGCAATAAGTCTCATCCTGTATCATTTTGAAGCTGTCAAAATTGCAAGGTTCCCGAGCTGATGTGACCATTAATCCTCTCTCACATAAAAACAAGAAAACAAGAAAGAAACCCTGACATTTCGGTGAAAACATATGAATATCATAAGGGCAGCATTATAAAGCACGGAGAGCTAATAAATCTTGCAGTGTAAATAATCAGATCTTTTGTGGTTTATGTAAGCCTTTCTTTGATTTATTGTTTGTCGCTGTGTAGGTTGCCTTTTCCTTTCTCCACGCTCTAGATACTGTTTTTAAATCCTTGTAGGCTTTCTTTTCTTTTCTTGGTAGATCTCGGTTGTTTTGGTTTGTGCCCCTCCCTTTCTACTGTTTCAGTATAAATACCCTTGCCCATCTTGACCTCCGCATCACCATTAATTGAATGGAAATGCCAGGCAGGCAACTGGGAGCTATGCGACTGGGGGCTATGCGACTGGGGGCCATCAGAAGACATTGGGGTGTATCCAAGGAAGTCATCCTGTTAGTGGAGGATTTTCTGCTTGTCCGATGCCACTTTCCCACAATCTCCTCAGGAGGTCCTCTCTCCACTCCCCCACCCCTCAAAAGACTGAGTCTGTGGAGTTTGGAGAAAACCCCCAGAACTTCATGTGTCCAATGAGTGCTCGCGCGCGCATGTGCCTAGCTCATGTCTGATGGCTTCCCCTTGACGTCTCCAGAACATTTGTGTGGAAATCAAGGGCCCAGCCAGCAGGCTTAATCCCATCTCCCCTATGGTTACCAGATTTTTTTCAATGAATCCGGGGACACTTTTATTTTGGAAGCTGAATAGCAACAGGGAGTCAGTAGTGGGGATGGTGAGGCAAAAGACCCTGGGCCCAAGCATACATGCATATTGTATAAAGGTGCAAAGTCGTTCTTTCACACCCTGTGAAACATAAATGCACAGTTTTTAAAAAACCTGAGCAACAGCGCGTTGCCTGCCCGTGACTTCCACGCCTTCCCCGATCTCCTTCCCCCCCCTTGTTTTGACAACTCAGGGGAGGCCCAGGAGGGGCCAGGCTGGTAGTGCAGTTGGCTCTGGATGGCTTCAGGAGCTGTTCGCTGCCATGGCGCAGGAAAAATGGTGGGTGCCACGGCAGCGGGCAGCGAGCAGCTCCTGAAGCCAGCCAGAGCCAACTGCAATACCCGGCTGAGGCTGCCGCTGCCACATTTCCCAGGGACAGAATTGCAAATCTGGGGACATCTGGCAACCCTAACCTCCCCCTCTTCTTCCACCTCACAAGTTGTACATGCCATGCTGGCTTTCCTGAAATTCTTTCTCCTCGTGCCCCATTTAATTCATTGCAATGTGGAGGTAAATATATATAGACAGGAAAAAGCATTTGAAATGATGTTAGTGGAGGTGGAAGCTCAAATCCAACCAACATGATGGCTGGTCTACTAAATGCTGCATCTCCTCCTCCTCCTCCTCATCTCCTTTTGGGGAATGACCACAGTTGCTTAGCAACATTTGCCAGCTCAGGCTATGTTGTCTCCTCTGACTGTCACCAGCTTCCTAGGGTCTTGGGCACAGAAAAAGTGGAGGTGTCCTTTTATCTCCTGCTTCCTGATCCTTTTAACTGGAGATATCTGGGATTCACTGACGGAGTGTGGGGGGATCTCACTGCCCCTGGCAGCGCGATCCCAGGGGGGGGGTGTCCATCACAGCTGCCCCCTGCCCACGGTGGGCGCCACACCCCCAGGATGCACGTCACGCCCCTGGTGCAGCATGCCATGCCCCTGGTACATGCGCCAGCCCCTCCCCCGCTTGCTCTCCGCCTCCCCCCCCCCAGGCAAGCTCCTCCACTGCTGGGATTGAACTTGGGGGGTTCTGTGCTACAGCACAGTGTCCTTGCCCATGGGCTGGTAGGATATTGCCCCGTTTCTGTCTCAGGCACTCAGCTTTAGGACTTCTTCCCCACATGCTGGCCTTCTCTTGAGCTACAGCTGCCACCTCTAGTTGAGATTCCTGCATTGCAGGGGGTTAGACTAGATGACCCTCGGAGTCCCTTTCAAGTCTACAATTCTATGATTCCAAGGGAACATTGGAGAGAAAGGGAGCAGCTTGCAGGAGTACAGCCTAAGAATCAAGTACACTGACCACTAATTATACCATCTGTTTCCTAGATGCTTGGCTGCTAAATGATCCTTCTGGTAGAGGCAGTCATCAGCCACCACAAATTTGTGCCCGAATAGAGAACCAAAAAAGCAGCAAATTATGTTTAGCAAAGTGCCATATGAAAGCTTTCTACTTTTTTAAAAAAACACTAGGAGGTTCTGCTGCTCACTAAGGCAAGAGTCCAGAGATAAAAGTCCTGCCAAAACACCACAATACCCCAAATCCTGGAAGACTGGTGTAGAAATATTCCAGATCCATTCCTATACCCAAATACTACATTTTGCAGTTTAGATTCTGAACTAGGTTCTTTAGATTGCAATGCAAACCCAACCCAACCTAACTTTTCTGACTAATAGTACTGTAACACAATCCTTTCCCTTAAAGTAGGGCAGGGAGGGGTGTGTGGAAGCCACACCATACATTAAAAGCGCTTTAGCAGATATTTGAAGTACGTGACTTTCCCCCAAAGAATCTCAGGAACTGTAGTTTGTTAAGGGTGCTGGGAATTGTAGCTCTTTGAGGGGGAAACTACTGTTCCTGTGGTTCTTTGGAGGAAGTAACACACTTTAAATGTGTGTTGTTTTGTTGTTGTTATTTAGTTGTTTAGTCGTGTCCGACTCTTCGTGACCCCATGGACCAGAGCACGCCAGGCACTCCTGTCTTCCTCCCGCAGTTTGGTCAAACTCATGCTGGTAGCTTTGAGAACACTGTCCAACCATCTCGTCCTCTGTTGTCCCCTTCTCCTTGTGCCCTCCGTCTTTCCCAACATCAGGGGCGTTTCCAAGGAGTCTTCTCTTCTCATGAGGTGGCCAAAGTCTTGGAGCCTCAGCTTCACGATCTGTCCTTCCAGTGAGCACTCAGGGCTGATTTCCTTAAGAATGGATAGGTTTGATCTTCTTGCAGTCCATGGGACTCTCAAGAGTCTCCTCCAACACCATAATTCAAAACTTTAAATGTGTAGTGTAGTGCTTTCTGCACGCGCTTGCATGTAGATAGATAGAAGGCGTAGAGTATACAGAGCCAATGGGGCTGGCTCTATAGTCCTTGCTCAGTTCAAAATGTAAGCTCATGTTGAAATTAGTTGCTGATGGTGGATTTCGCATCAGCAAGATTATCATTTGTTAACACTGACCAAGCAGTATGAAAAAGCGGTGTCCTCTAGAATAGGATAGCCTTTCTTGCTTTCTCAGTTCAGCAGTGATGCAGTTTTTGTGCCAAGAGATAGTGAACAGCTGCTTTCCTCTCCACTCATTTCGCCCACCCTCCTCCCCAATTGGAAGATGATCAAATACAGTGTTGTTTGAATGGCACTGGGCATCAAGTGTTAATTGGGGCAGCTGGTTCTGGTATGTGTGTATGGTGTGTGTGTGTGTGTGTGTGTAACGCAGCTTTGCTATCCCCATCATGTTTTGAGTTCATAGCAACGCTAAAAGTGGCGGTGGCATGTTTTCAGGGATACCCTGTGATGTGCGCTTTACAAATCCCATAAAAATGCAGGTATTTATAAATGTTACAAGGGAGGTGCGACAACACATTGCAGTGTGGAGTGCACCCTGTTCAGGATTCCAGCCCCACTATTCCATTTCTCTTCGCAAACAATATTTCCGCATTCTATCACTATTGGGCACACTCAGTCCTCACTGGGCTGCTGCTGTAAGCTTTTATTTTTCCTTTAAAAAAAATATTGTGCAAGCTTTGAGCATAAGAGCATAAGAAGAGCTTGCTGGATCGTCTGTTCCAGCATCCTGCTCTCACAGTGGCCGACCAGATTCCCTTGGTTAGCTTGCAAGCAAAACATGAGCGCAACAGCATTCTCCCCACTTGTGATTCCTAGCAATTGGTATTCAGAGGCATGCTGACTCCCAACAATGGAGTTTGAATGTTGTTATCAGGGTTAGTGGTTGCAGTAAAAATGCAAGTCACTAAAAGTCAAGCCTGAAAAAGAATCCAGCAGGGAAACTCTCTTTGGAACAATACATTGTCCTGACCCATAAGTATTGTTCAAAACTTTACTTGCAGGACTTTCTTCAAAACAGAACATCAAAGATTCGTCCAAATAATTCCATACAATATCTTGTGCATATCCATCACAGGCTCAGCATCCTATAAGAAATAACTTTACCTCTTCCAGAAATCAAAACTATGTCTCTCTGCCATTCCAGCCTGCATTAGCCTATGCAGCTCTTGGAAAGCGATGATCACATCCTTTGTTTTCTCTGTGGCTCCAGAGAAAAAGGAACACTGAGATCCCTTCAAGAGGGTGATTTGCAATTGAATGCTTCAATCATGTGATCTAAGGTTAAACACTCAAAGAGTTGGAGCAGAGAACTTTCTCAGTTAATCAATAACTCAATTAAAGCTCAGAGAGCTCTTAGTGTGCTGCCATAGAAAACCCCCAAGATTAGCAATACACATCCAGGCATTCACCATTTCAGTGTCAAATAAACAATTGCACTTAACAGAGAAGGTGTAGGGAACCTTTGCCCCTTCAGATATTTCTGAACTACAGCTCCCACCATCCCTTGCTCTTGGCCATGCTTGCTGGGTCTGATAGGAGTTGCAGTTCAGCATCAGCCAGGGGGCCAAAGGTCCAGCACATCTGCCCTAGAGGGACAGAAGTTGTACCAGACACATCAATGACAACAACTATGACAACTACCTGACCTGATGTGGTACAGAAAAACCAAGGGCAGGGAAAAGGCTCATCTTTATATGAAATAGAAACACTGAAACAAGAGTTACGGCTGGATCTCTTAAGACTTTGACTTGTAGAGCAATAAAAGGAAAAGGTTGGCCCGTAATTATTTGACAGATCTTTCCTTCCATTTGATGAAGCCTCTTTTCCAGCTGTTGCTGATGTGATCAAGGGGTAAAAGAAGTGGACACATATTTCATATTTATGCCTTAATATTTCATGCCCTTTTTTTTCCTCTGGGAAACAGAAAGATTTGGGATCAGGATGCACCTCTGTGAAATATAGCATTTGGAGAACACAATCTCTGTGGGAATAACTTTCCATCCTTGCAGCCTTGTCTGGCACAGGCAAAAATAAAGAATTATATTGCTTGTATTTATAGTTTCTGTTGATGCATCGGAACTGTGACGGAAAGAAAAGTAATTTAACAGTTTCAGTTTCAAGTTGCATGTCAGGTTCAAGTTCTGAGTTTTGCCGAGTTTTGCACAAATTTGTCAGGTATCTTTTTAAAAGAATTAGAGAAATCCCTGGCTATCTAAACTAGTGGGGTTTTTTTGGCCACATCTTTTGGTAGGGAATTCCCTCTGTTAATTCTGTATTCCTTATGCAATATCACCTTTTGCAAGGGAAGTAAGGGAAAATGTGTGTGCGTCTTATGGAGCGAATGCAGGCTGCGCAGCTATCCCAGAAGCCAGAACAGCAAGAGGGATTGCTGCTTTCACTGCACAGTGATCCCTCTTGCTGTTCTGGCTTCTGAGATTCAGAATATTTTTTCCCTTGTTTTCCTCCTCCAAAAACTAGGTGCGTCTTGTGGTCTAGTGCGTCTTATAGAGCGAAAGATACGGTAGTTGCTCCAGAAGGAGAGGAACAGTTTCCACGTGTCTCAAACTGGCCCTTCCTAGTGGCAGAGACACATGCTTTCAGCACATGGACCACAGCTTTTACAGCAGAATATCTCTCCACTGTCTCCTTTCCAATAAAGATTGGCCAACACAACAGTCAATGAAAGGGACCAAAGGGCGGCCATCACATTTTTCCAGAACCATTTAATTTGGGGAATATTTGTTGTCAAGAGTGGCTGGGGAAACTCAGCCAGATGGGCGGGATAGAAATAATAAAAACATGATGATGATGATGATGAAAAAAACTTTAAAAAATAAGCTTTTTGTATTCTGCATTGTAAGTGAAATATAATAAATAAATAACATATGATTAACATTCATGGCACACATGATTGTTCTCAGGAGGGCTTCCCAGGGACCACAAGGCTGAGAGGGAGATCCACTCTCAGTAGCCCCCTCTCCCGGTGGTTCACCACCATTGCCCCCTTCTTCTGTTGGCAGAGATGGCAAATGAGGACATCCCGGGGACATGCTGGGCATAGATCAGGGGAGATTTGGGTTGTGCTGGGTCCAAATCCTTCTTATTCCAGAACCATGCCGCCATCTTAGAAGGAAAAGTATGTCATATGAGCACTGGAGTTGGCATACTAATTTCCCCAGCTGAGCTCAGGATTTGACCGCCACCAAGGTGTCCCCCTCCCTTGCCTTCATTGAGTTGTTGTCAGGGACTGGGCAGAGGAGGAATGGTGGAGACCATCTCCCCAGCCTGAACCTTCCAGGGAGGAAGAGAAAGAAGACAGTATAGATTTACAACAGGGATTTGTGGGAGGTCACAGCTCAGAGGCCGATGAGGGGGAAAGTCGGGAAATCATGGGAAAGGCAGAGCAGCACCCGGCTGACACATTGTCATAGAATCATAGAATCATAGAGGTGGAAGAGACCACAAGGGCCATCGAGTCCAACCCCCTGCCAAGCAGGAAACACCATCAGAGCACTCCTGACATATGGTTGTCAAGCGTCTGCTTAAAGACCTCCAAAGAGGGAGACTCCACCACACTCCTTGGCAGCAAATTCCACTGTCGAACAGCTCTTACTGTCAGGAAGTTCTTCCTAATGTTTAGGTGGAATCTTCTTTCTTGTAGTTTGGATCCATTGCTCCGTGTCCGCTTCTCTGGAGCAGCAGAAAACAACCTTTCTCCCTCCTCTACGTGACATCCTTTTATATATTTGAACATGGCTATCATATCACCCCTTAACCTCCTCTTCTCCAGGCTAAACATGCCCAACTCCCTTAGCCGTTCCTCATAAGGCATTGTTTCCAGGCCTTTGACCATTTTGGTTGCCCTCCTCTGGACACGTTCCAGTTTGTCAGTGTCCTTCTTGAACTGTGGTGCCCGGAACTGGACACAGAAAGCATTCCAGACCCTCCATCTCCCAGAACCCGGCGAGCCTTAAAAGTAGGCGAGCAAAGAGCTCAAAGACAGAGGGCACTTAAAGGCACCCATAGAGGAGGTGATGAGAATGATGAATGAGTAAGTGGGAGAGATGGGGTGTAGAGATTCACTTGGGACAACGCCATTATCCAAGAGGCTGGGTTCTATAGCCTCTCTCTGTAAAGACTGAAATAAAAAGGGACTGTAATAAACTTTTCCTTGTCTTTATACTTTCCTGGGCAACCAGCTGGGAGCCACTGACAGTGTCCTGACAGCTGTCCTTCAGTTTATTAAACATGTCAATTATACATTTGACTTGAAGCATAATTCTATGTAGAATCTGAAACAAAGAATATTTTGAAAATAGCTGTGTTGTTGAGTAAACCGATTCCAAATTTCTTCCTCCTTATTTGATGGGGACCAAGATTAGAGGCTTGGTCCCCATCCTTGGACTCCAATACTTTGGCCACCCCATGAGCAGAGAAGACTCCCTGGAAAAGACCCTGATGTTGGGAATGATGGAGGGCACAAGGAGAAGGGGACGACAGAAGACGAGATGGTTGGATAGTGTTCTCGAAGCTACCAGCACGAGTTTGACCAAACTGCGGGAGGCAGTGGGAGATGGGAGTGCCTGGCGTGCTCTGGTCCAGGGGGTCACGAAGAGTTGGACACACCTAAATGACTAAACAACAACAACAACAAAGACTGGAGGGACTTCAGAAAGTGATTGACCCTCGTTTCATGCTCTGTTTCATGTTGATATTCTTAACCTTCCTTCCATCTGAGGTACAATATGGGTGATGATCCAGTGGCGCTACTACCATTCACATTAGCTTAGGCATCCAACACAAATGTTGTTTCCGCTTGCCTATTTGTTACTAGCCAGCAGTAAGTGGATAATGGGAGGTTTCTGTGGGAACCTACCATCTTCGTTTGGCAATCCATTTTCTCTTCGGTGTAATCCTGCTGTTCATAACGACTAAGCATGTATCAAATGCTATCTGAAGCTCAGTAATTTCCTCAGGCTCTCCAGTGACAAAATCACGCTGGTTTAAAATAAAGTTTCCAGCAATAGTCACTTAAATTGTCTAATAAATAAAGTCATCTTTGGACCTTTTAGAATTAGGAATGGCCTTTTGGGGGATGTGGGATACCTCATATCACCCTTTCCCCACTGTTTTTTAGCTAAACGGTGTGGGAAAAGGTGAAATGAAAGGAAAATGCTTCCACTCAGTGGTAATCTTGCGGGTGCTCAGCTGAATCCTCTCTCTTTTAAAAGAAACTTTGCTTTTCGGTTTGCCAGGATTCCACAATAGTCGTTCATAATCAGAGTTCTCCACTGTAGTTCTGTAATAACTGTTATCAGAGAGAATCTGAGAGCAATGTGAAAGTAGGAGAAGAGCAAAAAGAGAAAGAGCAATGATAACATCGGGTCAGAAGCGAATTATATATACAGGAATTATATATAGAAAGTCACGAATGAAGAAATGTGCTGACTAATTCTTGGCATATGTCAGAATCCATGTTCTTTTTATATTCTTGAGACTTTCTCCAAATTGTTGCTCTAGTTTTGTAAGTAGTTTAGGATTTTTCCTGGATCCGTTGCTTTCTTTAAAAAAAAAAAAAAATTATTAACAGGCCAATCAAATCACATTAATTCCAAATCACATTAATTCCAAATTACACAGCCAAATTTTTAATTTTTTGTTGGGGGTACCCATACTTCGAACTCCGAAACGGATCCAAACATCTCTCTTGCTGCTGCTTTAATTACACAGGTCTGTCCAGATAGTCTCTTTGTTATTTTCCTCATCTTCTTACCATATATTCCTTTCTTTGTAATCTCTGATAGTCTTCACAAGCGGTTTGAAAACAAACGTTGTTATATCCTGTGTGGATTTTACGCTTCTCAAAGAGCCATATCAAAAAAAGACAGATGCCATTTCCACACCTCCGTACAAAACATTCCCACAGTCTGTCCGTTGATTTCCACAGGCCTGCCAGTCTGTCATCAATTTTCTCAGGGGGCCCTGCCAGGTCAAACTCACATTCCGATATAATAACAAACCATGGACCTCCTCCCCCTCGTCCTCCTGTGGGCAGGCCTGCTGTAACAAGTCTCTATTTATAACTGCGTCACAAGGCTTTCATTCCTTTCCCGATATTCCCACAAGCCATATCTTTGATTAGTAATTTATTTCCACACAGTTCTTAATCTCCTGCTTGTGATCAGTAATTGCAACGATTCTTTCTCTGGGGAGGAGGGTTATTGGGTACTCACATAAGACAAAAAAAGAGAAGTTTTTTCCTCCCCCCCTTTTCAGTTTTGCTCTGACATACCAATCCTTTGATGAGTCTTCTTCTTGATTTATTATCCAGCCCGTCGCTCCACTTCACAGACATACCTTTAATTAGCAGTCTTTACTCCCGATCTTCACTCGAAGTATGTGTATTTGCTTCTTTTCTAATTGTTTATTTTGAGCTGCTGCAACTAGCTGCGCAATCAGAGACAGCGTCAGGGAGAGCTGGACCCACACAAGGGCTTTGTGCCTAGTGCCCTCACCCCCTTCTTTCGAATCCGGGGGTAATTTATGGCAACAGCAGGCAAGGCAGTGTTCCCCATTCCCTTGGGGTAACAAGGGAGGCTGCATACTCCCATATCAGCTTCTTAATTACCTCGTGTGAGCCGGAGAGATGGTATTGTCGGCCATCTTCCAATGTGCCCCTAGCGGCCCCCTGGATCCGTTGCTTTCATTTGTGTTGCGTGTACTCTCAGTCGTGCTGAGTATCTTCCATCAGCTTAGACTGGTGGCCCAACCACAACCTTATCTGGACAGGGATAACTTGGCTTCAGTAATCTATGCTTCAGTGACCTCAGGCATGCTTTCCATGGGCTACTTTTGGAAGTGGTTCGGAAGACTCAGTTAATGTGGAATGTGGCTGGCTGGCTGTTTCAAAGTCAACAGGTGATATAACACAAATCCTGTTCCAGCTACAGTGGAACCTTGGTTGTCGAATGCTTCGGAAGTCGAACGCTTTGGCTTTCGAACGCTGATAACCCGGAAGTGAATGCTTCTGTTGTCAAACGTGTCTCAGAAGTTGAATGGCTTCCGAGGCCCGTTTCTCAATTTTTTCCAATGGATTTTGCTAAGTGGGAATTGTGCCTTGGTTCTCAAAAGTTTTGGAAGTCGAACAGTCTTCTGGAACGGATTACGTTTGACAACCGAGGTTCCATTGTACACTGGCTGCTTGTATGCTTCTGGGCTTGTTTTGACTTTTAAAGATCTTTCAGCTCAGAACTCCAGTATCTTCTGAAATGCCCTTCCCAGATCCTTAGATCTTTGCTGAGGTGATTTTCCAGGTCCCTCCTCTGAGGGAAAGTGACAAGTCTTGTTTTCAGTTGTGGCTCTCTATCTGTGGAATGCACTCCCCAGTGAAGTCCACCTAGTGCCTTCATTTACATTTTTTTTGGAGCCAGATAAAGACTTACCTTTCCCCCAGGTTTTTGATAGACTAATATGATATTGTTTATTATTAGTGTGTGGGCAACACATCCTGTGGCTGTTATGAGGGGCATCTATTTTAACTTTGTTTTGCGGTGTAATATGCAGTATAACTACTTCGAGGTTTTTTTAGTTTGTTAGTGTTAAAGCTGGATGTAGCAGGGACCCAGCTCTTTGCCTAGCTAGCCTACTGCTTTCTGACCTGTTTCCAGTTTTCTGTGTGTTTGTAGCAATAAATTCTGACTGAAATTTTAAAAAGGTGATGTTTTCTGTCAAGAATGCCTTCGAAGCTTGAGACCCTTTCCAATCTGTTTGAATCTTGCCCTGTCCTATTACCATTTTGAGTACAAAACTTGTGTTCTGCCAGAATGCTGCTGCAGTGTGAGGATGCATGGCACCTGTACAGACAGGGCCAGAAATCTATGTTCATTCCTTAGAGTTAGGTAAAGGGACCCCTGACCATTAGGTCCAGTCGTGACCGACTCTGGGGTTGCGGCGCTCATCTCGCTTTATTGGCCGAGGGAGCCGGCGTACAGCTTCCGGGTCATGTGGCCAGCATGACTGAGCCGCTTCTGGCGAACCAGAGCAGCGCACAGAAATGCCGTTTACCTTCCCGCCGGAGCAGTACCTATTTATCTACTTGCATTTTGACGTGCTTTCAAACTGCTAGGTTGGCAGGAGCAGGGACCGAGCAATGGGAGCTCACCCCGTCGTGGGGATTTGAACTGCCAACCTTCCGATCGGCAAGTCCTAGGCTCTGTGGTTTAACCCACACCTTAGACTTAAACGCCATCAAAGTCACGGGGTGCACAGATAGGACTTTTGGCATAACGTGAATTTAATGGTTCTGATCCTAAGGTGACCTTCCATGGTGCTTCTAATGGAGAGCTATTTCTGACTTAATGAAAATGCATTGTGTGAGGAAAGTGAGAGCCACAAATAGCCTTCCATTAGCTCAAGCTCTCGTGCCACTGTTTGTCCAAGTTCATCTGGTATTTTTCTCTGCAGTTCGTATCTTTAACTATTTATAGTTTAGCTCCTTCATTTTGAAAGCAACCCCAAATGACTTGGAGCTGTCCAATGAAGCTGAATGTTTCAAGATTCAGGACGGACTGAAAGAAGTACTGCCACAAGGTGTGGTGATGGCCACTTGTTTGGATGGCGTTAAAGTAAGATTAAAGGCGAGTTGAACCAGGTGGGGCAGACCCACCTTTGCTAAGCATAGAACTCTCTTTAAGAAAAGTGGCCTGTGGGGAGTCAGAGAGAGTGATGTGAAGAAAAATGAATTTCAGAGCTTTCATATTTTCTTGTTTCTCCATGACAAAGTGTAGCTATAAAAACTCCCTTTTATCCATCTATTTAAGCCTTTCTTTCTATATGCACTTTAGAAAGACCATATTTCAGGTGGAATTGAATGTAGTTCTGTATCTTCAAAGTTTGGCAAAAACTTACCCAGGTAAATAAACACTCCAGTGCTTCTAGTAAATGATTTGCCGCAAAACAAATAAACCACAAAATGCTGTTAAAGTTCTCCTCTCCAGACTATTCCACCACTGAATTAGTGGGAGCTGCAATATAACATTTTAATGTTGACTACTATGCATATAGATGAGAATGGGAATGGATATTTGATGTTAATATTGCACTGGAGTAGACAGATTTTATAGTATTCATTGGCAAAGTATACTTCAGCGCTCAAACTACATTTACACATTTTACAATAAAGTTTGCAAATGGCATCGGCTTTTCGTTTGTTTGCTTATTTTCATAGTTCACAAATTCCTGTTTGTTCATTTGCTATCAGTGTGGCCCCGTGAGGAAAAGTTGAAGCACTTGGGTGCTTAGCCTGGAGAAGAGACATCTTAAGAGGAAATAAAACATCCATCTTCAAATATTTAAAGCACTGCTACATAGGAGTGACAAATTAAGAGCCAGTGTGGTGTAGTGGTTAAGAGCAGTAGACTCGTAATCTGGGGAACCAGGTTCGCGTCTCCGCTCCTCCACATGCAGCTGCTGGGTGACCTTGGGCTAGTCACACTTCTCTGAAGTCTCTCAGCCCCACTCACCTCACAGAGTGTTTGCTGTGGGGGGAGTAAGGGAAAGGAGAATGTTAGCCGCTTTGAGACTCCTTCGGGTAGTGATAAAGCGGGATATCAAATCCAAACTCCTCCTCCTCCTCCTCCTCCTCCTCCTCCTCCTCCTCCTCCTCTTCTTCTTTTTCTTCTGTTGCTCTGCAGCAGAGGTAAAGAACCTGTAGCCCTACTGATGTTGCTGGACTACAGCTGCCACCAACCCTGACCATGGGGCTGAGGGGAGTTGGAGTCCAACAGCATATGGAAGGCCATAGGTTCCAGACCCTAGTCCTACAGGCTAAGATGCAAACCTAAGGGTTCAATGCCATGGCGGAGGAAGCCGCACGGGCTATTGGGGTGGCACACTCAGGGGTGGAGTGAACTGCCCATAGGAGTGGATCAAGGGTGGGGCAAGCTGCCCAGAGGGGTGGGGCTCACCGCGGGACCTCCGGAGTCTGCCTGCCTCCTCCCACTCAGCCGCCCCTAGAGCTGGGGGGGAGGCAGTGGGTGGACTGTTTGGGCAGTGCGGAGCCTGCATGCGCCCAAGCCACTGTGTCTCTCCCAGGAGAGACGCAGGACTCGGGCGCTCTGCAGGCCCCCCGGTGAGTGCTGCCCGACATTTTGTCACCCCCCTCAGGGGTGACACCCGGGGCAACCCGCACCCACCACACCCCCTTCTTCCGCCCTTGTTCAAATGACCCTTAGGCTCAGGACTCCAATATCTCAAAGACCCCTTCTCCCCGTATAAACTGCCCTGGACTCTGCATTCATAATCTGGGGTCCTTCTTCGTGTGCCTCTTCCACGTGAAGTCCTGAGGGTGGCAACACCAGAACAGGCCAACAGGCCTTCTCTCTAGTTGCTCCCTGTCTCTTGGAATGCTCTGGTTCCTTCATATTATATATATATATATATATATATATATATATATATATATATATGGAGCCCTCTTATCAACCAGGCCTAGGGCTAATTAATATTATACAGCCTTTTAAATGTGTCTGTGGTAAGGCAGGCGGTTATTGTTCTGCTGTTTTGTTTTTGATTATTTACTTGTTTTTATCCTGTGTTTTATTCTGTGAACTGCCCTGAGATCTTATGGTGAAGGGTGGTATATAAATAAATTAAAATAAATTAAAAATTATTTTATTTTATTTTATATTTTATACTTTATTTTATTTTATTTTATTTTATATTTTATTTTATATTTTATATTATATATTATTTTATATTATCTTTTATTTTATATTTTATTTTATTTTATCCCCGACCAAGACTGGGCACAGGGTGGCTACCATCAAGTATAGAAACAATTGATTAAAATACAACTTAAAAACAGGATTAAAATACAACTTAAAATGCAGCCTCATTTCAGTGGAAGCCCAGATAAAAAACTGTTTGGGGGGAGAAAACGTCAAATCTTCACCAAGGCCAACTATCCAGACTGGTTCTTCGTGGGCCAGAAAAAAAGCCAGGGAAGTCCCCAAATAGGAGTTCCATCACAGAAGGAAAAGGAAAGAGGGGGGGAGGGGATCCAGTTGGTTCCAAGCCAAAGGCCAGGCAGAACAACTCTGTCTTACAGGCCCTGTGGAAAGAAATCAGATCCTGCAGGGCCCTGGTCTCATGAGACAGAGCGTTCCACCAGGCCGGAGCCAGAGTTGAAAAGACCCTGGCTCTGGTTGAAGCCAATCTAACTTCCTTAGGGCCCGGGACCACTAGGGTGTTGCTATTTATGAGACCTTATGACAGGTGTATAGCAGAATCAAACTAATCCTGGATCTTGGACCAAAGCAGGTTACTTGAGGTAGATGCCAGACTTGTCCAGGCTGCAGCAGGATCTCTCTGAAGTTTCTCAGACGGAAGCAGGGACCTCCAGAGATTCAGACATCAAAGAACACTGCAGATACGCTGCCTGCAAAAGCATTGTTTGCAATATAAGGAAAATGCTGGCTTGGAAAAGGAGAGCTTTTTTGTGACTGACTGGTCTATCTTTTTAATCAGAGAGAATGATCTTATCGGGATATCTAATCACAGTGGCTTGTGGGAAGTATGCTAGAGTATTGTATCACCTTGATCTTCTCTGTTACCTGTTCCTGCTGGTTCTCCTAGTAGTGTTTGCTTGGAAAATGCTGAATATTCAAGTCCCTTTGCCTCTGCCACATGCCCGCACATCCACTCCTGTCAAATCAGCTTTGCAGTTGGTTTATGTGACTTTTGGTGCCAATTAAGCACAGAACAAGCCTGAAGTTATTTTTTCATTCATCTTAACTTTCCTAGCCCCTGCACCTATCCTTCTGACATTTTGTAGGCGCCTCAACAATAGTTGCCATTTTCTTGCTAAAACTATTGCTCATAAAACCACAGGGAGGGAAGCAAATCACTTTCAGTTTCCCATCAAACAACTTTAAAGGCATCTAGAGCAAGAAACGTGGATCTATTCTTCTGAAATTTGGCACTTTTCTTACCTAGGAGCATCTTTGTGTTGTATCTTATTTCCATGCAGATTGCCTGCAAAAGAACTCGGAAATTAAGTGAGCCTGTTTTTAACTTACTCCAAAATGGTAAAGACTGCCCTTGCAGGAACACTACTGCAGTCATTCTTCTGAAATTGGCAGGATGTATCCTCTCAGGGACAAGGATGGCGCTGTGAGTTAAACCACAGAGCCTGGGTCTTGCCAATCACAAGGTCGGCGGTTCGAATCCCCGTGATGGGGTGAGCTCCCATTGCTTGGTCCCTGCTCCTGCCAACCTAGCAGTTTGAAAGCACACCAATGCAAGTAGATAAATAAGTACCACTCTGGCAGGAAGGTAAACAGCGTTTCCGTGTGCTGCTCTGGTTTGCCAGAAGCGGCTTAGTCATGCTGGCCACATGTCCCGGAAGCTGTACGCCGGCTCCCTCGGCCAATGAAGCGAGATGAGAGCCACAACCCCAGAGTCGGCCACGACTGGACCTAATGGTCAGGGGTCCCTTTACCTTTATCCTCTCAGAGGGGGCTTCTATGCCTGCAAATTACATCCATTTCTGCCCACCCCCCAAAAAAAAACCCAGGAAAAGAAGGAAATACAATTTCTTTTAAAACACGTTTAAAGGTTCCCAGCACACACGCAAAAATCTTGAACTGATTTGTCTGTAATATGGCAGACTTTATCCACTCAGAATGGGCTACTATGCTGGAAAATATCACTCAGTTCAGTTAAAAGGCAAAAAGTTACAGCCTTCAAAAAAAATTCCCATAATAGTTATTGAGTTAGTTATTTTTCTGCTGGTATTCTGATTCGGACCCAAACAAAAATGAAGTGTGTCCCCCTAAATATTTTTCTACTTCTGCGAATGTTCCCCTGCGGGCACCAATACCCCAGTGTTACTATTAAAACAGTATTGAAGTTAGTTCAGTATTTATTTAATCCCCATATTGCAGATAAGGAGGCTGAAGAGATATTGCTCCATGCATTTCCATGCTGTATGTTAAGGCTCAGCCTGATCCTGTAATCTTTGCAAAATACCAGAGGAGGACCAGGAATGGATTCCTTTAATCCTAGAAGCAGCTGCATAGGCAATAAAAGAAAAAAAAAATGCACACGACGACTGTGTCACAGACAGCAGGCGGGCTTGATTGCAAATCCTTATCCAGCAGTTTCAAGGGGGTTGCAGGAATCTCTGTGCGGATTGAAGAGCAGATGAACACCTGAACCTCTGAGCCACAGCACGAGCTGCTTATAAAATTACACTCTGGTCATCACCATGAAATCATCAAGCCTAGGAAGTGGATGTATTGAGTGCAGTTTTTGCCCTTCTTGCTTCTTCTATGGTAACTTCTTGCTTTCTGATGTTTTTGTAAATATGTGTAAATGTGTGTTTTAAAACAGATGCCTAATGAATCAAATACATATTTCTAGCCAATTAGAAGGTTTTTAGCTGATTAATCTAATTGATGAATCAACTAAAATTTACAGCACTGAGTGAAATTTGTCACGGATTTGATGGTTCCAGGTTGCACAAAACACCTGAGACGTTTACAGGGAACCTTTAAAGAGTTTTTCAGTCACAATAGCCACATTTCTGAGTACCGTAACCAAATATACACATCTTGTGAATGCTTCAGATCCATTTAAACTGCTGCTTTTCTCAGCAAAATATACAGAATCTGGGCTGGGTGGGTTCACAGCACAGTTTTCATGAATCTTGCAGATAACATTAGTTAGTTGCATATAGTTAAAGGTAAAGGTACCCCTGCCCGTACGGGCCAGTCGTGTCCGACTCTAGGGTTGTGCGCCCATCTCGCTTAAGAGGCCGGGGGCCAGCGCTGTCCGCAGACACTTCCGGGTCACGTGGTCAGTGTGACGAAGCTGCTCTGGCGAGCCTGCACCAGCTCAGCACATGGAAATGCCGTTTACCTTCCCGCTAGAAAACGGTCCCTGTTTATCTACTTGCACTTAAGAGTGCTTTCGAACTGCTAGGTGGGCAGGAGCTGGGACCGAACGACGGGAGCTCACCCTGCCATGGGGATTCGAACCGCCGACCATGCGATCGGCAAGCCCTAGGCGCTGAGGTTTTACCCACAGCGCCACCCGCGTCCCTCATGCATATAGTTAGGGTTGCTATATTTCAAAAAGTAAAAACCAGGACACCATGAGAACACATTCCGATGTCTCTTCTGCATTTGAAATCCCGGTAAAGTCCAGGATATATGGCAGCCCTAAATATAGTTACATCTTATTTTCCTCCACAGAACTCAAAGTGCTTTATGTGGGCTTAGGTAGCCTCTCTTCAAGTGAATCATGGCATTGTCTTCAGCACTTCCCTTGAGACCAATTCCTGGGCTACATCTCTCCCCACTAAAGTTATTTAATGATGGAGATTTGTTCATGCTAAGGTGTCAGCCCTGGATCTGGACTGTATCAGACAGTGAGGACTCATAGGATTGAAACCTATTGGTGATAGTCCACTACTCACAGTAGACCCACTGAAACAAATGCACATGACTAAGTTATGTCTGTTAATTTCAATGGGTCTATTCTGAGTAAATCTTTGTTGACTACAACCCAAAGTTGAGAAAATGCAGGACCTTGGACAGCTGCACGTTAAACAGCTTCAGGAGATGTTGTCTCTCCCGGGAGCGAGTCATTTATTTCATGAAATACTGCTTGATTATAGTAAAACCTCAAAGGTACTATTATTATTTTGTAAAAGTATAATAAATTGCAATAAATAAATAATCAAAACAAAATAAGGTAGCAAAATCACAAAAGACCTACCTGTTCAGTGAATTGGCCCAAATACGATGGCTAAATGGGACTCTCTCATTCACCTCAATCTTCACCCCTTGGAAACATGATTCCACTCTCCCTACTTTGGCTCTAGCAAGCAGATCCCACTGCTCTAGCATCATTATACATAGAACAGAGGTCGGCAAACTATGGCCTGGGGGCCGGATGTGGCCCCCCAGGCTCAGAAATCCAGCCCGCGGACCTTGCCGCCTGCTCAGTCAGTCCCCACACGCTGCGGATGCCTCACTGCATGGGGACTGACTTCCACAACACTGGCACATCTTCTGGGTGGGCAGCAACACTGGCATGGCTTTGGATTGGCTGTGGCTGAGGTAAACCCGGCGCAGCCATGGGCATCGTGACGGGTGTGTCGCGGAGCTTCAACCAGTGTGTAGTGTGCCTGCTGGCCCCATGCCTGGCACCCAGCTTGGTGCTGCTGCTGGTGGCGCGCTCGGTGGCCACGCTCGAGCAGCTGGAGGTGATCTGTGACCACCTGACCGGCACTCCACATATGCGGCCTGCCCGCTGACCTGGCCTTGGACGATGGGCTGCAGCACGTGGTGCACACTGCTTGGCAGCTCTGTGGGGATGGGCCAATGTAGCGGTTGCTGCTCATCATCATCAACAACAAAATGTATTTACATTTTTCAAAATATAGTCCATCCCCCCAAGGTCTGAGAGACAGTGGACTGGCCCCCAGATGAAAAAGTTTGCTGACCCCTGACATAGAGGGTAGTTGAACTCAAAGGAGCTGCCACAATAATGCCGTCACTCTCAGAAATGCCTATCTTCACATCTTTGGGTCTGAGCGTTACCTAACTAAACCTCTGCATTGTATGGCCAGGTTATGATCTTGGTCTGAAACCTGGGTAAGTATTGAAAGCCTGAGTTTTGAGTGTAACTGAAGGAGCCCAGAAACTTGGAGGACACCTTCCTCATTCTGTTTCATCCATTAAGGATGGCAAGATGGAGACCCCAGAGCTGGCACCTTGCAAGTTTGTGGTTTTGGTGTTCTCTGCTTACCCTCTAAATGATCTGCTTTGATTCCTACAACATTTGTTCTGTCAAAGTAGTGTAGCTAATTTAATTTCTGTCCTACCTGTGAAATTAGCTTCTTGCACATTGTTAAAGGGTGATAATGCTATGTTATATACATCCCATTTGTTGCTGGATTGGGCAAGTTAGGTGTTTAGTTGAAAGTAATCTTTGTCCCCATTAAACAGGGCCATTTCAATAGTTATTTACTGTTGTTGTTGTTTTGAAAAAAGACAATTGGAAAGCTAACATTTACCTCATCGAGCCAACCATAAGAATAATTTATTGGGTGCCAGTTTATTTACGGCACTTTTAGTGCCCCCCAGCTGCTAGTGTTTGATAGTAAACTTAAAGGATATTTTTTACAGTGCATATCATAGTAAAGCTACAGTTTTTATGATAAAACTGACTGAGTTATAGTTCTTGCTGTTAAAAAAAATCAGCAGCTATACGGATGCTAGGATAAAGTCACAGTTTAGCAAGAGTATCTACAATACCCCTTCCAAAGAAATTGTTGCACAGTTTTATCTGCAAGCTATATTTTTTCTTTTGGTATTTTCAATCTTCCCCGTTCCCTTTGAACAGGTGTGTAAATAGCTACTTGCAATAAGCAGGGCTGCAATCCTATCTACACTTACTTGGGAGTAAGCCCCATTGAACATGGTGGGACTTCTGAGTAAACGTGTATAGGATTGAATGTAAGAATGCCTCCAGTCAGGGAGAGAATTGGAAGATGGGCAGGTGGACAAGAAGTGGTTCTCTGATTTATTTTGAGCTGTTCTGCGCATGTATGTATCTAGCTGCAGGCCAGCTAGTCATTGGGATGGGCTGTTAATGCCTATGCAGTTGGTTGCAAGGCAGCTTTTGATTATTATCTAATGAATTCAACTTTAGCACAAACATATCTCAGAGGCTGCGTTGCATAGATCCATGCAGAGTTCAGCATATGATGATAGCACAGTAAGGGTCTACTCACCTAGCAATTTCAGCATGTGGGGACCGTGGGCGAATCCTTGCCTGTGTTGACAGGCCCATGGTGAGATTGTAACACCCATCCACCATCCACAGGGAAGGAGCCATTGCTCTGGAAGAATCCACGCTGAAGGTCTCAAATGCAATCCTTGGTATCTCCAGGGGAACCATTTCACCCCCAGTTGTATGGAAAACCACTGCTAAGGAGAGTTCATACTGGGTTAGATGAACCAGATGTGGCTAAAGCAAGCTGAATGGATACCATAAGTTTTGCAAATCATATGATGTTTTGGTGGATGATGGGTAGCAGAGTGATTATTTCAGGGTTGGGGGAACTGTGGCCCTCCAGATGTTGGGACTCCTACACCCCTCTGTCCCAGCCAGCATGACAATTGTTCAGGCCATTGGAGACCAACACTTTATTCAATTCCTGGGTTACTTTGTAGATTTTTCAGTTGAAAGGGAGCCCAAGGGTCATCTAGTCCAACCCCCTGTAATGCAGGAATCTCAACTAGAACATCCATGACAAATGGCCACCCAACCCCTGCTTTCAAACCTCCAAGGAAGGAGATTCCACTACCTCCCAAGGAAGCCTGTTTCAGCTCTCACTGTCAGAATGTTCTTCTTGATGTTTACTCAGAATCTCCCTTCTTGTAACTTGAAGCTATTGATTCTTAAATCCTACCCCTCTGGAGCAGGAGAAAACAAACTTGCTCCGTCTTCCATGGGACAGCCCTTCAGATATTTGAATATGGCTCTCATATCTCCTCTCTCTCAACTTTACCAGGCTAAACATACCCAACTCCCTCAACTGTTCCTCATAAGGCTTTGTTTCCAGACCCTTGATCATCTTGGTTGCCCTCCTCTGCACACCTTCCAGCTGGTCAATATCCTTCTTTAATTCTGGTGCCCAGAACTGGGCACAGTACTCCAGGTGTGGTCTGACCAAGGCAGAATAGAGCGGTATTATAGCTTCTCTTGATCTGAACATTATACTTCTGTTGATGCAGCCTAGAGTAGCATTAGCTTTTTTTGCTGTTGCATCACACAGTTGATTCATGTGAAGCTTGTGGTCTACTAAGACCCCTAAATCCTTTTCACATTTACTACTGACAAGTCACATGTCCCTCATCTTATATAGTTATTCCTGCTTAAGTACACAACCTTACACTTGTCCCTATTCAAATTCATTTTGTTAGTTTGGGACCAGTTTTCCAATTGGTTAAGGTCATATTGAATCCCAATTCTGTCTTCTGTGACATTAGTTACCCCTCCCAGATTGGCGTCATCTGCAAATTGGATGAGCATCCCCTCGGTCCCTTCATCTAAGCCATTTATAAAGATATTGAACAACAATGGGCCCAGGACAGAACTCTGTGGCCCTCCCACGTGTCACTTTTTTCCAGGATTATGAGGAACCATTAGTGAGCACACTTTGGAGTCAGTCAGTCAACCAGCTACAAATCTACTTAACAAGTTATCTCATCCAGTCCACATTTTATCAGCTTCTTCGCAAGAATATTATGGGGGCCTTTGCCAAAAGCCTTACTGAAATCAAGATACATTACATCCACAGCATTCCCCTGATCCACCAAACTTGTAACTCTATCAAAAAAAAGAAAGAAATGAGATTTCAACTGGCATGACTTATTTTTGTGAAACTCATGCTGGGTCCTAGTAATCACAGCATCCTTTTCTAACTGCTCACAGACCGACTGTTTAATTATCTGGTAATTAAACAGTTCTGGCATCCTTCCTCAGACAATGGAAATCTTAAGCCAAAAACGAAGCAGCAGAACAACAGAAAAATCAATTTTAACACATTGTTTGCTTAGCTCGTTTTGAAACATAACATATGAGAAGGCAGATTATTTCATAAATCTTGATCAACTTAGTGACTCACAATATTGTATTAAGAATCTATTTTAAATTGCTTCACTCAATTCTGTCCAACTATGTGCAAATATGATGTGTGGACAGACTCCTGTCCAAAGGAATGCAGAATACAAAGGGAGATGAGGGAAATGTAGGCAGGGGTACACAGGGGAAGGATATGTATTGATTTCAGGCGCAAGTATAGTGGGGTCTCATTACTTAATGTTTGGGCCAAAGCCTTGATGGGAAAGTGAATTTTGAGGTTGGTTTAAATGAGGAGAGGTAGTGCTATGTGCAACGAGGAGGATGATAAGAGTTCATGTAATATTGTCTCAAATACTTTACGTATCTAATGATTAGATACCTGAGCAAAATAATATAGTCCAAAAAAGGATAGATAGATATAACTATATATAGGTACACACCCACCTATTATGTTACATGTTAATATGGATGCCATATGGACAAGGTATTTTGGGGTATGCGGTTGGGATAAAAAACCAATTTATAAGCAGGGAAAAGAAAATCTTAGAAGTTGCCAGTTGCCGGCAGGAGCTGTCAGAATTCATTAGGCGTCCCCACCGGTTTTCTATTGGCTTTGTTATTTGGTTTCCGATATTTGTCTTCAGCTGTGTACTCACACAGCAGGGATCGGGTGTGTGTGTGCATGGTAGAAGATTTCCCCGGCAGCCTGCAGGCAAACTGCAGCAAAATCAAAATGAACCAATGTGGGCGAGTGGAGAGGGCCGAAGGAAGGAGAGGAGGGGAAGCGACAGCAGCTATTCTGATTATTTTAGGCACGGGGGTATTCCAATAAAGTAGAAAGTGGGGAGGCAGGGATGTCTGATCTTGGCAACAAATGGGCATCCTGGTGAGGGGCACTGAACCCCCATCCTACCAATAGCTGACCTCCTTGCAGCTCCTCTTCTTATGTGCTTCTCAATCAGCCGAAGTCAGCTGTCAGTTCTCAGCTGTGTCTCATTCAGCTATGCTCTCCACACCCATTTCCAGGTACATCAGGTTTGATGAGTTTTCCAGGGTGTCCAAAGGATGCGGAAAGGCCCCCACCCATCATTCACAGCTCTTTCTTCATCCTCTCCTCCTGCCCCAGCTGTTTTATAAACCTTCTTCTTCTTCGCTTTCATTGCCTCTGCATCCTTGTACTGGATGTATTCACTAGATGATTCATCAAGGGGTAGCATGTGCAATGTCCCTCTCATCCTTGTGCATTGGCTAAGAGACATGTGGGAATGTTCAGGGAGGCAGGAGAGGGTATATTGTTTATTAGTATCCTTCTAACTTGTGCTAGCAAGTTCCTTAAAAGAATAAACACGGTACAATCTTGTGTAAAGTATATAAAAGTAGTTTGCTCACATTCAGTTCACAGATGGATCCCTGAAGGCAGACTTATTTACAAGTATATACAGTGGTGCCTCGCAAGACGAAATTAATTCGTTCTGCGAGTCTCTTCGTCTAGTGGTTTTTTCGTCTTACGAAGCAACCCTATTAGCGGCTTAGCGGATTAGCGCTATTAGCGGTTTAGCGGCTATTAAACCCTATTAGCGGCTACTAAAGGCTTAGCAGCTTAGCTGCTAAAAGGCTATTAGCGGTTTGGCGGCTTAGAAAAAGGGGGTGGGGAGCGGAAAAAAATCTCAAGACTCGCAAGACATTTTCGTCTTGCGAAGCAAGCCCATAGGGAAATTCGTCCTGCGAAGCGCGTCAAAAAATGGAAAACCCTTTCGTCTAGCGGGTTTTCCGTCTTGCGAGGCATTCGTCTTGCGGGGCACCACTGTACATGTTGAGCTGTCCCATATGGGGATAATCCCAGTGTTCTCCATTGGCTGGAAGCCAACAGAGCATCTCTAGTGAAAAGCTTCTCACATGACAGAGGAAGTCAGAGAGAGAGAGAGAGAGAGAGAGAGAGAGAGAGAGAGAGAGCTGTGTGCCTTGTCACTTTTGTTACCTGGACAGGTAAGGTCACGCCCACCTCTAGTCACAAGCAAAGGAAGTATGCCCCACCCAGGAGGAAACAGGAAGTTTTTGACTGGTTGGACCAAACATTCCCCCACATGTCCACTCTAGGAAAACAAGGAATGTTGTACTTGACTGCTACTTACATATCACATCCCACAAGCCAGAGGCTGGTTTGTACCTCTGGCCAGGCAGCTCCCCAACCAAGTACCTAGAGGAATGGAGAGGCAACGCAAACTCACCCACTTCCTTCAAGAATTAGCATGTTAGTCCTTCCCTCTCCAGCTGCTGGTGAGTGAAGATTCCTGCCCGAGACCTTGGGGAGCTCCTGTCAGTCAGAGGAGATAATATTCAGTGCTGTATGATCCCATCTCACTTCCTAGGATACCTTCAAAGGTAGCGCCATGTAAAGCGCATTGCAGTCCAACTGTAAGGTTAAAGGTAAAGGAACCCCTGACCATTAGGTCCAGTCGTTGCCAACCCTGGGGTTGCAGCACTCATCTTGCTTTATTGGCTGAGGGAGCCGGCGTACAGCTTCCGGGTCATGTGGCCAGTATGATGAAGCCGCTTCTGGTGAACCAGAGCAGCGCATGGAAACGCCGTTTACCTTCCCGCCGGAGCAGTACCTATTTGTCTACTTGCACTTTGACGTGCTTTCGAACTGCTAGGTTGGCAGGAGCAGGGACCGAGCAATGGGAACTCACCCCGTCGCAGGGATTTGAACCGGCAACCTTCTGATCGGCAAGTCCTAGGCTCTGTGGTTTAACCCACAGCGCCACCCGCGTCCCTTCTACTGTAAGGTTACTAGAGCATTACCTGGGCCTCCAGTGAAGGCACTGAATGAGTAACCCCAAGCTGTGCATTTGTTCCTTTAGAGGAAGTGCAACCCCATCTGCACCAGGCTGCCTCCCTGGATCTGAAAACCACCTCCCAACATTGCCTCTGTCTTGCTGGGATTCAGGGCTCATCCATACTTCTGCTTGCCCTGCCTGGAAAACCAATTGTTTACCTTTGAATCGGAGCAAACATCAGTTGGGTTTTCTCCAGCTTGACATTTGATCCAATTTAGTACTAAACAACAGGCTTTACGGGGGGCAGGGGCAGGGCTAAGGCAAAACTGCTTGGACCCGTGCTTTCTAGTTATGGAACAAGTATTAGTATGGATGAGCCCTAAGTTTATTGGCCCTCACCCAGCTCATCACTGCCTCTGGACACTAGTCCAACAACCTGTCCATGCAGTGGCCATCTTGATGCCTATGGGAAGCCCAAAAGGACCTGAGCATCTCTACTGACTTGTGGTCCATAGCAAACTGACGTCCAGAGGCATTTGCCTCCACTAGTGCAAGTACAGCCAAGCCAGCATGGCAGGGAGCTATTGATAGCCTCATCCTCCACAAATTTGTAGGAATTTGAATGAAAATGGTACATAGATTATCTGCAGGGAGGATCTGAATAAACTTATTGGGGGGGGGGGACCTAATCTTTCTCAGACACAAACACACAATAATCAGCTTCTTTTTAAGCAGGGGCGGGTGGCGCTGTGGGCTAAACAACAGAGCCTAGGACTTGCCAATCAGAAGGTCGGTGGTTCAAATCCCCGTGACGGGGTGAGCTCCCGTTGCTCGGTCCCTGCTCCTGCCCACCTAGCAGTTCAAAAGCACATCAAAGTGCAAGTAGATAAATAGGTACCGCTCCGGCGGGAAGGTAAACGGCGTTTCCATGCGCTGCTCTGGTTCGCCAGAAGCAGCTTAGTCATGCTGGCCACATGACCAGGAAGCTATACGCCAGCTGAGCGAGATGAGCGCCGCAACCCCAGAGTCGGTCACGACTGGACCTAATGGTCAGGGGTCCCTTTACCTTTACCTTTAGGGAATCATTGCCCGCTCCCCCAATTAGACCTGACATAAGTACCAGATTGAGAGCTTTCTCCTCAAACCACACCACCTGCCCCATATCTGATGTAGCCGCGGAGGAGCAACCAGAAACTTAACGTGAGTTCCTTAGGGCAGTCGAAGAGGGCAGGGGCTTGCTGTCAGCACCAAAAGCAAGTCCTACCCACCTGTCAAAATGGCCCACAGAGGGTTAGGGATGTTGGGATCTGGCTGGCCAGGCAGAAAAGGTTTACCACCCCTGTTTCTAGCAAACAGAGCTGTCAGGCTTGTTGAATTTTTATTTTAAAGGTGCCTTATTCACTCATTTCCCCCTCCCTCCTGGTGCAAATTAATTATTAAGCATAGCTGGCATGCTCTTTTCATCATGATGGAATCTGCAATGAAGGGGGGAGACACATTATTCAATTAATCCCAACCGTGCTTCTGCGGAGTAGGTAAAAGCCTCTATTATTATTGCATTATATTGCTTTGCAAAAAAAAAAAAAAAAAAAAAAAAATCAAAGACATGAAGCAATTGTGACTTGGAGCAGGTAGAAACAGCCTCCCAGTTTTGTTAAACTAAGCTGTGACTCTTGTGTACTTCCAGAAACGGCATGCAAAAGCAGATAAGCTCTCCGGCGAGACTGAATTTAGGAGCAGATAAATTAAAAGTAGCTAGATCTGGGGCTAAAGGACCATCAAGGAGAAATATTCTCAGATGCTATACCAATAAAGTTTATTCCTCCTTTCCCTTTATGAACCACCTTTTACTTGCACCACCCTAAGCAGCCTAAAGGAAAGTTAAAACAATTAGCACAATAAAATAATATTAAAAGTAAAACAAGAACAAGTGGCATATTAAAAGTAGCAGGAGAGAACAGAAAACATGCACACAGAGGTCAATAGCTTAAAAGGCATGGCAGATTTGTTTTTTAAAAAATGTATTCTAGCTGAGTCAAAGAACTGGATCGAGTGGGTTCCTCTTGAAAGGAAGTTTGACAGAAGAGGAGCCACCACTGAGAAGACACTGCTCTGCTTCTACTCAGAATCGTGGTGGCTGGTCATGATGCCTTTACCTTCTTGTGAAGTAAATCACAACTACTCAGGCTTAACTAGTGTGACCACTGAAATCAACTGTTGACTGCAGCTTCTGTGAACAATGATGCTTGTGCTTGACTCTGATTAGCTGCATTCCTTAATATTTATTACGCTAAAGCTTAAAGATTGCTGGAAAGAGATAAGGGCCATTTAAGAAATGCATACTTCAACTGAAACAAAAGAAGAATCTTTGAAACAAATTAACACTAGCAATGAACTTAATGATGTAATAGTTGTATTCTTGTCCTTTTCATTTTTCCAGTGCTGCATATGATGCTGTTCTCGACAGAAATGTGGCCATTAAGAAGCTCAGCAGGCCGTTTCAAAATCAGACACATGCGAAGCGAGCTTACAGGGAGCTAGTCCTCATGAAGTGTGTGAATCACAAAAATGTGAGTTTTTCTTTCGGTGTTGGGATTGAGAACAATGAACATTTGACACTGCAAACCGAGAGAGAGAGAGAGAGAGAGAGAGAGAGAGAGAGAATGTTATGCCCTGGTTAATTTAAAAACAAGATTATGTTTTGCTTGTTGTTCCAGGGAATTCCGCCATTGATAGTTGTGCAGCGTCTGCATGAATTTGGGAGGTGTGGGTGTGATCAGAGCTGGATTATTCCCTTCCCAAAAGTAGGTGTCAGGGAAAGGGCAAAAGTTTAGCTGCGCTCACTATTTGCTGGCAAAAGAGAGTTGAGTCTCTGAGCCTCGGATCAGCATATTTGATTATGCTGTCACTATGGAGATCTCCTCCTATTTAAATCCCATGAAAGTCCTGTGGAGAAGAGTGGAAAACCAATTCAGTTTCCATTCTCTTGTGCAGCAATAGATCAATTGTGTGCTTATTATCCCGTCCACAGCGACATAACTGGTATATGCTAATACTGGATAACATTTGTGCTTATGTGAATAGCATCAGGATTAAGGTCAAGGTCGGAACTCAATGACATGGGGTAAAGCAGTAGAGGAATGAACCTTGTGTTCTCTTTTAAGTGGATTTTTTTATTTTTAGTTTTATCCCTTTCTTTCGTACCCTTTCCTTTTCGTAGCCTCCTCGCCAAATGCTGAAGGGCACGGTTCTCTTCCAGCACAGATCAGACCATCTCTCTTCCCCCTCCCTCCACAAGACATTTTCGTACAAGATTGGTTCATGCAGCTATTCTCAGTGTAGCAAAGCATGAGGTGCTTTTAGTTGTGGCGGGGTAGAAATTAACGTTAAAATAAAATGCACATTTCCCATTTAAATCCCAAATACAAAATTTAAAATTTAGGTTTTGAAAATGAACCTCAGTTCTGAATTCTTCAGACTTCATCATTTTAGAAGCTGCCAAACAGGAAATGTCAGAAACTCCTCAGAGCGGGAACCGTAGCTCTGCGAGGGGACTAGAGGTCTGCTAAAAACTCTCAGCACCCTTCAAAGAACTTCAGTTCCCAGAATTCTTTAGGGGAAGCCATGACTGTTTAAAGTGGAATCACAGTGCTTTAAATATATGGTGTGAATGTGACCTGGGTCAGTTGGGTAGTCCAGTTCAGGGAGAAATCAAGAGCAAACAGAGATCAGAAGATTCAGAGGGTAGCAATGTGCTACCTTGTCTGAAGGGCCGTCAAAGATGCTCTCTCATCTTCCAGGCTCAGATGCTGCCAGTTTGTTCTTTCAATTAACGTTTTAATAATGTGCTTTCAAATGTTACACATTTCAGATGCTTAAGTCCGCATTTCCCCCTTCACTTGTAATTACCACAGAGTGCCTAAGAGGCTAACATTTGCAGTGAATCAAATATATATGTCACAGCTGCAGATAATTTGGTTCACATTGGCAATAGTCATTTGAAATGGTGGTTTTGAACTTCCTTCCATGTATGCTCAGCTTCCCACTGGGAAGCCTGGGAAACAGATTCCCTACATACAGTCATACCTTGGGTTACAGCCGCTTCAGGTTGCGTTTTTTCGGGTTACGGACCGCCGAAACCCGGAAGTACTGGAACGGGTTACTTCTGGGTTTTGATGGTTGCGCATGCACAGAAACGCTAAATCATGCATTGCGCATGCACAGTAGTGCTGAATCGCAACCTGCACATGCGCAGACGTGGGTTGCGAACATGCATCCCGCATGGATCATGTTCACAACCCAAGCGTCCACTGTAAAGTGGTGAGGAACTGCAGGTCTGAGGCCCCAACGTCTCTCTCCTGGCCTCTCTGCTCAGGCCTCAGAACTGTGCTAAGGCCCATCTTTGCTCTGTACCCTCCTCTCATCATTTTTGCCAGGCTGGAATGTGACCTTGAACTAGGATAATTCCACTTTCTCACCAGGATGGAGAGTGTGAGGTGTGTCTGGCCACACCGACTTTTGCCACGCTCACTACTACATGGCCCTCTGGTTGAATAAAAAATGGGTTCCACCTATGCCCTAACACCTATTGTCTTATTGAACTTAGCCAGGAGGCAGGGGGACCTCGTAGCTCCAGGATCCTTGGCAGCAATGGATTATTCAGTAATCTTGAAAAGAGAAAGGAACAAAGCTGGAAAGAATCGTAGAGTTGGAAGGCATCTACTCCAGTCCCCCTTGCAATGTAGGAAGAGGGGTAGTGCTGCAGATGGGGAGATGAAGGAATGAAATAAAAACTCAATTTTCTAGGTAAAGTTAGGACAAGAGAGCAGTAGGAACCCATAATGCGAGAGGGATGAAACTCTTTGCAGCAGAAGTAGTGGACAGAGACATGTGTAAGCATATTTACAGCATTTATTCAGCAGCAGGACAAAGGAAAAACATGTCTGCTTCCCTTTGTGTCCAAGCACAACAGCAGTATAGCAAAAGCAATATACAAATGGAAGTTCCCAGCAAGCTGTGCTGGAATGTAAACAGGCATGTGACACACAACAGTCATGCCTGTTCTTTTTAAGGTGGAACGAAACTATATCCTAACAGGTAGCTGTCCACCAATGAGAGGGCAGAAGATAAAGCATTCATGAAATATATTGCAAAATAGACATATTGTAGCATTTTTAAAAATGCCTATGAGCTCCATGAGTTTACGCCTGTGTACTAGGCCAGATCAGAGCAGTTTCCACCAGCCGTTTGACAGAGCAAAGCAAGAACGCAGATGGATGTATTTGAAGCATATCCTGTATTAATTCAAAGTTATTCCCAACCTCTAGCACTGCCAATGATCAGCTTCATTTTGACAGCTGCATCTCTAAAGGGCTGGTGCAGAATACATTTAGTTGGGCTGGGGTACATCCTTCAGCCTTGCAGTAGGCACTAACTAAAGGGAGAGACAATAGCAGCTTTTAAGTGCAGCCTAATAGTGGCAGCAGTAGCAGAAATTATTAGTAGCAGTGGATCACAGTAACATCCTGCACTCCTAAAAAAGCAAAAACAAAGAAACCATTTGCTTTTAATATATAAGTTGTTGTTTCTCTGAAGCCTCAACACCTGTCTGTCCTTCCCTGGCAAGCATCATTAATATACCACTGACGCCTCGTGGCTTAGCAAATTCTACATGTTTGTTTCCAGCGAGGCTGAACATTCAGCTGTGAACTCCCACTTTAAAGGGAGAATTTGCTCCACTTTTGTCTGAATCAAACGCAGGCAATCACGGTCATCTCAAAACAATGTCTTTCTTTGCAACATATGCCTTCGTGATCTGCTGCTTGTGGGTTGTTGTTGTTGATATATATATATATATATGCACACTTGTAGCAAGATGGATTGGTGTAAACTGAACAGTTTTAAAGAGCAATTTCAGTAGAGCAATCTGTCATAATCTGATCAACTGCTAATGTTTTATTATCATTCTTTCCCGCTCTCTCCTTCTCTCCCTCCCTGCTTTTCAGATTATCAGTTTATTAAATGTCTTCACACCACAGAAATCTCTGGAGGAGTTCCAGGATGTGTAAGTAACGTGGACAAAAGCAAAACCTAAATCTTTGCCGTTTGCGGGAGGGGGAGAGGATTGAGGGAGAAATGGGCATTGTACTCTCTGGTGAACAATCTGCTCTCCTCTATATCTGAGGGCGATGCTGAGCATGGGCAGCCGAGCCTCATAGTCTTCCAGCGTGGGGGTAGGGAGAGGTACGCTACCTCCCCCCATGTCATTGCCGGCTGCGTCAGCGGCGTTGCGAGGCAGCCCCAGCCAATCAGCTGGCAAAGCAGGTATGGCCGCGGGCCATTTAAACTCGGCGTGGCCAGCTGGCTCCCTCTTCCTTGCCTCTTTGGTATTGGGTAAATCTTCATTTGGGACGTGGGTAGCGCTGTGGGTTAAAGCACAGAGCCCAGGACTTGCCGATCAGAAGGTCGGCGGTTCGAATCCCTGCGACAGGGTGAGCTCCCGTTGCTCAGTCCCTACTCCTGCCAACCTAGCAGTTCGAAAGCACGCCAAAGTGCAAGTAGATAAATAGGTACCACTCTGGCGGGAAGGTAAACGGCATTTCCGTGCGCTGCTCTTGTTCACCAGAAGTGGCTTAGTAATGCTGGCCACATGACCCGGAAACTGTACGCCGGCTCCCTCGGCCAGTAAAGCGAGATGAGCACCGCAACCCCAGAGTCGGCCACGACTGGACCTAATGGTCAGGGGTCCCTTTACCTTTACCTTTAAGCTTTAATTTGGCTGGAGGGGAGGTTGTTGCCTCGCCTGCCCCTCCTTGGTAAGGGTATCCTTTTATAGGCATCTGGGGTGTGAATACAGTCCGAAGCCTGGGCGTCGCAGCCCTACGGGAATTGGGGTGCCACTATCTGATGTAAGTTGTAGGGCACCCCCGTCAGTGGTTTACCCTTCCATGGACTCCCTGCCAGGAGTCAAGATATAGCCTGGCTTCACCCCAATGCCTAAGCCAAACCGCTCACATCTGTAACCAATAAAGTTGTGGCCTATTTGAACCCATAAACCAAATATTCACTGTCAGTGTGGTTTATTGTTCTCCTGAGAACTTTGTGGCTCGGGTGCCTTGGGGGCGCAACTAAAACTCAGGAAAAGCTGAACAGAAAGTGCTCCTTCTCCTCAGAAATTGCCTCATGTCCAGCACACCATAAGGCTGTGATCTGATGGGACCAACCTTTTTTCCCATTTCTTTGTGTCATTCCTGTATTTTGTACCTACAAGAGGAGCAGGGGAGAAAAGAAGAAGCAAATGACCAGCAATTATGTATGCTGGTTTTATATTATGGAAGTAATAAAATGAAATGATGTGTTTTGAAAAAAACGTGCAAATGATTAAAAAGAAAAAAGAATCGGAAAAAGTCAAGATCAGAAAACTCACGACTATCTGCCTACTGCTTTTAGGTATGTCAGAAAGCACTTCCCACCTTGATTTGTTGTTGTTGTTTAGTCGTTCAGTTGTGTCCGACTCTTCGTGACCCCATGGACCCGAGCACGCCAGGCACTTCTGTCTTCCACTGCCACCCGCAGCTTGGTCAGATTCATGTTTGTAGCTTCGAGAACACTGTCTAACCATCTCGTCCTCTGTCGTCCCCTTCTCCTTGTGCCCTCCATCTTTCCCAACATCAGGGTCTTTTCCAGGGAGTCTTCTCTTCTCATGAGGTGGCCAAAGTATTGGAGCCTCAGCTTCACGATCTGTCCTTCCAGTGAGCACTCAGGGCTGATTTCCTTAAGAATGGATGCGTTTGATCTTCTTGCAGTCCATGGGACTCTCAAGAGTCTCCTCCAGCACCATAATTCAAAAGCGTCAATTCTTCGGCGATCAGCCTTCTTTATGGTCCAGCTCTCACTTCCATACATCACTACTGGGAAAACCATAGCTTTTACTATACGGACCTTTGTTGGCAAGGTGATGTCTCTACTTTTTAAAATGCTATCTAGGTTTGCCATTGCTTTTCTCCCAAGAAGCAGGCGTCTCTTAATTTCGTGGCTGCTGTCACCATCTGCAGTGATCATGGAGCCCAAGAAAGTAAAATTTCTCACTGCCTCCATTTCCTCCCCTTCTATTTGCCAGGAGGTGATGGGACCAGTGGCCATGATCTTCGTTTTTTTGATGTTGAGCTTCAGACCATATTTTGTGCTCTCCTCTTTCACCCTCAATAAAAGGTTTTTTAATTCCTCCTCACTTTCTGCCATCAAGGTTGTGTCATCTGCATATCTGAGGTTGTTGATATTTCTTCCAGCAATCTTAATTCCGGCTAGGGATTCATCCAGCCCAGCCTTTCGCATGATGAATTCTGCATATAAGTTAAATAAGCAGGGAGACAAAATACAGCCTTGTCGTACTCCTTTCCCAATTTTGAACCAATCAGTTGTTCCATATCCAGTTCTAACTGTAGCTTCTTGTCCCACATAGAGATTTCTCAGGAGACAGATGAGGTGATCAGGCACTCCCATTTCTTTAAGAACTTGCCATAGTTTGCTGTGGTCGACACAGTCAAAGGCTTTTGCATAGTCAATGAAGCAGAAGTAGATGTCTTTCTGGAACTCTCTAGCTTTCTCCATAATCCAGCGCATGTTTGCAATTTGGTCTCTGGTTCCCCTGCCTCTTCTAAATCCAGCTTGCACTTCTGGGAGTTCTCGGTCCACATACTGCTTGAGCCTTCCTTGAAGAATTTTAAGCATAACCTTGCTAGCGTGTGAAATGAGTGCAATTGTGCGGTAGTTGGAGCATTCTTTAGCACTGCCCTTCTTTGGGATTGGGATGTAGACTGACCTTCTCCAATCTTCTGGCCACTGCTGAGTTTTCCAAACTTGCTGGCATATTGAGTGTAGCACCTTAACAGCATCATCTTTTAAAATTTTAAATAGTTCAGCTGGAATACCATCACTTCCACTGGCCTTGTTATTTGCAATGCTTTCTAAGGCCCATTTGACTTCACTCTCCAGGATGTCTGGCTCAAGGTCAGCAACCACACTACCTGGGGTGTATGAGACATCCATATCTTTCTGGTATAATCCTTCTGTGTATTCTTGCCACCTCTTCTTGATGTCTTCTGCTTCCGTTAGGTCCTTACCACTTTTGTCCTTTATTATGGTAATCTTTGAACGAAATGTTCCTTTCATATCTCCAATTTTCTTGAACAGATCTCTGGTTCTTCCCATTCTGTTGTTTTCCTCTATTTCTTTGCATTGCTCATTTAAGAAGGCCTTCTTGTCTCTCCTTGCTATTTTTTGGAATTCTGCATTCAATTTCCTGTATCTTTCTCTATCTCCCTCGCATTTTGCTTGCCTTCTCTCCCCCGCTATTTGTAAGGCCTCGTTGGACAGCCACTTTGCTTTCTTGCATTTCCTTTTCATTGGGATGGTTTTCGTTGCTGCCTCCTGTATAATGTTTCAAGCCTCCATCCATAGTTCTTCAGGCACTCTGTCCAGGAATTCTAAATCCTTAAACCTGTTCCTCACTTCCACTGTGTATTCATAAGGGATTTGGTTTAGATTGTATCTTACCGGCCCAGTGGTTTTTCCTACTTTCTTCAGTTTAAGCTTGAATTTTGCTATAAGAAGCTGATGATCTGAGCCACAGTCAGCTCCAGGTCTTGTTTTTGCTGACTGTATAGAGCTTCTCCATCTTTGGCTGCAGAGAATATAATCAATCTGATTTCGATGCTGCCCATCTGGTGATGTCCATGTGTAGAGTCGTCTCTTGTGTTGTTGGAAAAGAGTGTTTGTGATGACCAGCTTGTTCTCTTGACAGAACTCTATTAGCCTTTGCCCTGCTTCGTTTTGAATTCCAAGACCAAATTTGCCAGTTGTTCCTTTTATCTCTTGATTCCCTACTTTAGCATTCCAATCCCCTATAATGAGAAGAACATCCTTCTTTGGTGTCACTTCTATAAGGTGTTGTAAGTCTTCATAGAATTGGTCAATTTCAGTTTCTTCAGCACCAGTAGTTGGTGCATAAACTTGGATTATTGTTATGTTAAAAGGTCTGCCTTGGATTCGTATCGAGATCATTCTATCATTTTTGAGATTGCATCCCAGTACAGCTTTCACCACTCTTTTGTTGACTATGAGGGCCACTCCATTTCTTTTACGGGTTTCTTGCCCACAGTAGTAGATATGATAGTCATCCGAACTGAATTCGCCCATTCCTGTCCATTTTAGTTCACTGATGCCCAGGATGTCAATGTTTATTCTTGCCATCTCATTTTTGACCACATCCAACTTACCCAGGTTCATGGTTCTTACATTCCAGGTTCCTATGCAATATTTTTCTTTACAGCATTGGACTTTCCTTTCGCTTCCATGCATATCCGCAACTGAGCGTCCTTTCGGCTTTGGCCCAGCCGCTTCATCAGCTCTGGATCTACTTGTACTTGTTCTCCGCTCTTCCCCAGTAGCATGTTGGACGCCTTCCGACCTGAGGGGCTCATCTTCCAGCGTCATATCTTTTATATGCCTGTTGTCTTTGTCCATGGAGTTTTCTTGGCAGGGATGCTGGAGTGGCTTGCCGGTTCCTGCTCCAGGTGGATCACGTTTGGTCCAAACTCTCCACTATGACCTGTTCATCTTGGGTGCCCTGCTCGGCATAGTTCATAGCTTCTCTGAGTTCTTCAAGCCCCTTCGCCACGGCAAGGCAGTGATCCATGAAGGGGCACCTTGATTTAGAAGTGCAGAAATGGAAAGTATAGTAACGGAGGTGCTTGAGAAAATGCAGGTTGTGGGGTTGTGGTCGTGAGGAAGGTCTGAACATGTTCAGACATGCAAAGAAATCAGAACGGCTCTAAGCAGCTCCTTTTGATTCCTTTGTGTTGATAGCTTTCTCAGGCAGCGCCTGTTACCTCAGAACTCCCTGAGGTGTGCAGGCTTCTGAAAGGTGCGCAAAACACTCTGAAATCATCTCCTTGTGTTATTTTTGTGGGGTTTTTTAAAGGAAGGAGGCGAAACATTTCCTCCCTCTTCCATATTTATTTTCCGATAACCTATGACTCTGTAAAAATTATTTACCTGGGGGCAAAGCAGAGAATTGCTAGTATTTCCACTGAGTATTGTCCACCGTGGCTTGGCATGTAAGGAGAACCTGACCTGAATAATATTTAAGGTAATCAGAAGTGTTTCTAGTTGGCCAAACTCTCCTCGTTCTGCCCCCTCCCCCTTAAAAAATTCCTTCACTATGCATTATACACAGTTTGTGTCCTATAACGCAAGGGCAAAATCTTGGCAGGGGAACCAACTTTTCTCTTCACACTGTGATATGTCAGTGTTTTTAAAACTCTCTTCTGCGATGCCCTTGGCAATTGCAGAAGCCCCTGGGAAAACTAAATCTCCCATAATCCCTTGTGACTTGGCACACTGTTACTCAGTGTGGTGAGGCAATGGAGGGCAGAAGATGGAGAAGAAAACTCTCTCTATGCTCCTTCTACTCTTCTTTCCACCATCCAGTTCCCTGTGAGGAAAGAGGAGTTGTTTGGGGGATGGCAGGGGATGGATTTGGGGGATGAGAGAGAGCAGCAGAAATGGGTGAGTAATCCTCCAAAGTCTTTCAAATTGGCTAAGAAATTTTACAATGGGATATTTGATGGGGGGGGGGGAGCATTTTGAATAATTTCCAAGCTAATGTGAGGCACTATGAGGTTTTCCCCATATCTAGTAGCAGCTACCACTGGGATGTAAATGAAAGGTCCAGCAAAGTTTAGAATTTCCTAGCCAATCCCATTCCAGGATTTCCAGTGTTGGCATGACAAGCCAGCACTGTTTTTATTTCGTTTTGTTGTATCTGCATAATAATTATCCATCAACTCCCCCTATGCAATTATTTATTGAAGGTTTCTTGACTGTCTGCAGTGCAATCAGTGCAATATGCAGTCCCTCTCTGCAAGGCTGGCAATTTACAACAGGCAGGCAAGATGGAGGATGGGTCAGACACTCCTAATAAGGAGCTGAGGATAAGCAAATAAAAGACATAGTGAAAGAGGAACGGCTAAGCTGGAGCTAGGGTGGTCCAGGAAAAGCCTTTGTTTTGGATGGAGACAAAGCTCAGTGGCAGAACACACACCCCGCGATCTCTGGCATCTGCAATCAAAAGGATTGCCGGCAGCAATTCATGTGATTGACCTCACATGAAGGTCAGAGAAGACTGTACTGAATTCTGGTCTGATACACTGCGTGGTGACCTCCTTAGAACAGAAGAGGAGCCAATGGCACATATAGTCCAGCTTCCTGTTCACACAGTGGCAAACCAGAAGCAGAACCTTAGCTCAAGGGCATTCTCCCCACCCGCGGTTTCTAGAAACTGGTCTTCAGAAGCTTTGCTGCCCCCAAATATGAAGGCAGAGCACAGCCATCACACAAAGTGGTCTTCAGGAGGGGCAGGAGAAAGAGAGGCCTGCTGACAAGAGTGTGCAAGGCTGCGGTCAACATGCAGAATGCATGCCCCTTACCACATTAGTTACTGAAGAATGAAATGATGCTGGTGAGAGATAAAAAGGATGCTTACATTAAATATGTCATTCAGTGATATCTCACCCACTCCCTACTCTCAGCTGCATCACAATTCTACGATTTTTTGGGGGCGGGGTCCAGCAAAATGAATTCTGTTGGACACATCAGATACGAGAGCATTGCTGTATCTCAGGCATGGGCAAACTCGGCCCTCTAGACATTTTAAGACTACAGATCCCATCATCCCTGACCACTGGTCCTGTTATTGAAATTGAAATACTTTATTGTCACTTGTACAACTTGTATACAGTGAGATTACACAAGCACCCCCCACTCAGCTCTCTTAGTCTTAATTCCCCTCATTTACTGACTCACACCCACCAAACCCGAAAGTCAGTTGCCCTGTTGTTATCTTTTCATTCAGCAGCCTAACAGCCCATGGATAGAAGCTGTTCTTTACCCTGTTGGTGTGACTAATCATGCTTCTGTATCTTCTGCCTGAGAGCAGGAGATCAAGAAAGTGCCGGCCAGGGTGTGAATCATCCCTGAGAATTTTCCTCACTCTCTGGAGGCAATGTTCTTCCGCTATTTCATCCAGCGGATTCACAGGACAGCCCATAATATCTTGTGCTGTATTCACCACCCTCTGTAGGCACTTCCTATCAGCTGATGTCAAACCAGCATACCACACCGTGATGCAGTTTGAAAGGACACTTTCTATTGTGGACCGGTAGAAGGAGATCATCAAATGTTGATTGACATTGTTCTTTCGCAATACTCTGAGGAGATGGAGCCTCTGTTGGGCTTTCTTAACCACCTGGGTTGTATTGATTTTCCAAGTAAGGTCTTCACTGAGATAAACTCCTAGGAATTTAAAGGAAGAGACTCTCTCCACACAGCCCTCCCCGATGTACAGGGATGATGGAGCTAGGGATGATGGGCGTTGTAGTCCCAAAACATCTGGAGGGCTGAGTTTCCCTATGCCTCCTGTATCTGATCCATGATGAGTGCTGATTATTATGTGTCTCTGTTCTCCTCTTTAGGTATTTAGTAATGGAGCTGATGGATGCCAACTTGTGCCAGGTGATTCAGATGGAGCTGGACCACGAGCGAATGTCTTACCTGCTCTACCAAATGCTTTGCGGCATCAAGCACCTTCACTCTGCAGGAATCATTCACAGGGTAAGCCAGGCATCCATCTCACCCCCTCACCACCACCAAAAAAAGGACAAATGTCCTTCTACGGGAAAGAAAGAAAAATCTCTGTTATTTGGAGCATGCCCATTTTTAGCTTCTGTTATACTATTATACCCATACCTAGGGACCTTGGGAGCAGTGCTGTTTTTATAGCAAACACCACCTCTCTTGTCTCTTTGGGTGACCAGCCTCTGAAGGCATCTGAAGGCAGCCCTGTTTAGGGAAGCTTTTAATCTCTGAAGGACTATTGTATTTTAATATTTGGTTGGAAGCCACCCAGAGTGGCCAGATGGGCGGGGTATAAATAATAAATAATAAATAATAATAATTAGTAGTAGTAGTAGTAGTAGTAGTAGATCATCATCATCATCATCATCATCATCACATACTGTACCCCTTTGCCCCCTCCTGGATCATTCATCTCTCTCAGCCCTGCAGCACCTCCAAAGCAGATACAATTGTTTAACAAATCGACTTCCACGTGCGTCTTAAGGCAATGTACAGAATGCAATAAAAACAGCTGAAAACAATACCGAGTACGCAGCAGCCATGTCAGAGACCAATTCATCCAGGCTTTTGGAACAAAAAAAATGTCCTCAGTTGTTTCTGTAAAGTGTAGATAGTGAGTGCCTGTTTTATCTTCATGGAAATACTGTTCCACAGAACAGGGACAGCCGCGCCATTGTGGCATTCGTGATATAAAGCACCTACTGAGTCTTGTAGGTAGAACTCATCCTTCCTGTTCTCCCCCTGCTCCTTCATCTCTTTCAGGATTTAAAACCAAGTAATATTGTGGTAAAATCTGACTGCACATTGAAGATCCTGGATTTTGGGCTGGCCAGGACCGCAGGCACTAGCTTCATGATGACTCCTTATGTGGTCACACGTTATTACAGAGCACCGGAGGTCATCTTGGGAATGGGCTACAAGGAGAATGGTAGGATATACATGTGATGTGAGCATATGGGATGGAGCAAAGCTGGGAGTGCCCACTGGATGGGAAGGAATGACCTGGGCAGCTCAAGTACCTTTAACAAAACCTTATTGCACAGATATCACCTGGTGAAACTTTTCACCAGCATGAAACGAACAACACGATCACCTACTACAATGGCTGGTTGAGACACTGACAATCCTAGGGTTGTCCACCTGATTATTATAGGCACTAAAGCAACATAGAGGATGATGCAGATATTACTGAAGTTAAGAAACACCCAAATCGGATACGACGCTGTATCTCATTGCATCCAGTCTGTCTCATTGGAGGCATGTTTTATAAGGAGGGAATTTAAACAGACCACACTGGGAATTAAAATATTAAAAAGCTCTTTGGGCAGGCGATGGGTGTGACCCAAATATTTCCAGCTTTCCTCAATTCCAAATACGGTCCATTTTAATAAATTGTTTCCCTAGGAATGCACATCCTTTAAAACAAAGGAACTCAGACCTATATTCGTTTCAGTTCAATTTTGGTGCATAAAACCATGGGTTGCCATAAAACTAATAAAAACGGGTGAACAACTCCAGCCCTGTGGCTGAGAAATCGTATTATAAAATCAAAACACAGAGAAACGGTAACAAAATTATGATTGCAACAACAACAACAAAAACTTAAATCAAATTATCTCCATCCTAGGAGTATTAGATTGCATGTATTCACATCATTTTATTTGCTGCCCACGGCACTGCAAATAGGTAGGTTCTCTAAGTGTTATAGTTATTCTGGTTGCAAAGGAGAAAACATTGGTATCACAAAATCAACAAGGCAAGGAGACAAGAATCTAGCTCTAGGCAGGGTTCTATAGCAAATAGTAGGCAATGGCTTGGATCCCAATTTGTCCTCTGCCAATGGCAGGACTCCTTGTGTCTCGAGGCCCCAAGACCCACCCCCAAAATAAATACACATGGACACTTATATTAGTTTAAATTTTGGGGCAACAATTTTGGCCTCAACTTTATTGAAATACAATCACGTGAGCAGTATTGGCTTAGGCATTGACTCCCCACTATAACTGGCTCCACCTCTCAGGACGATCGTCAAATGGGGTAAACCAAACGAGGGAACTAGGTCGATGAGGACCAACCAGCTCACCCCGGTGTTCCTTTTGTCCTGGCATGGCCCTAGCCCCTCCAGCGGTCTTCGGACGAGGCCCCCAGATTCCTTTAACGGAATACCCAGTTCCTGGAGGGGCAGGTGATGGCCGCACCTCCCCTCCCCACAATCCAACTGAGCCAATGCCTAACCACCACCTTACAAGTTGTGACGATTTGCTAAGGGGTAGGCGAAAACCAAATGGCTAAAGCCAATCTGCCAAATGGAAAAAATTCCTACCCAGCCCCTGTTCCAAAACAGGGGACCAAAACCAAAGCAAGACCAAGCAACTCCAACTAAACTAGGGAGGGTGGGCGGGTGTTCAACAGTGCAAAGCAAGTGCCCCTCCTTGCATCGCACTGCTGTTTTTAAAGCCCCTGGGATCACGCCACCCACTGGCTATTGGCTAAAATCGCCTGGTGTGATCCCAGGGGAATGGCCAGGACTTCTAGCTCCTCCCCCCCATTTTAACCCTATCAGGTGAGCTCTTGGGTCCCGCACACAACCAGCACCCTCTGTTATGAGGATCCCATTTCCATTCATGGATCTAGTGGGGTCCAATGGAGTCTCCGGATTGAGGGCAAGGCAATCCCATTTTTTCTTCCATTTCTCTTTGCACCACTTTTTCTACTGTACTGGACAGTCCCCAACCTGCAACAGCAGACTTTTGAGTGCCAAAGGCATCTTAGTTAAGATTTAAGCCAGTACGATCAACTTCTCCTTCCCTGTGCACATCAGCACTAATCCAAAGTAGTTTTGGAAGTTTATTTTCAAGGTAAGCTTGAGGGTAGGGGCTGATACCTCAACCACATGAAGGCAGTAGACAAACATTTTCTTTCTTTAAAATGTTTTATGCCACCTTGCGGGGGCAGGGGACACATTCGCCCAAGTATCCCATATCTGGGGCTTTAAGAAGCTTTGGAAACATACCTATTTTTAACATCACAACTCACCTCTAGACAGGAATGCAAGGCTGCTTCAAATATAACTCAGCTTATCCAAGGGGTGGATGGCCTTGGCATTATTACTTTGGATAAAAACATATGAAAATATTTATGTTCTGGAACAATCCCATAAACCTTATCTATTGGGAATCCAGGGTCTAGCTCATAGAAGAAGCCTTTAAGGACTTGGGATGGCACAAAATTAACACCTCTATTGGTTGCTGCTATTTTTTCATTTTCACCTAGCTGAGGCTGCTACAGACTCTCCACCAAATAACAAGGGGAAACAGTTTTCATCAAAAGGCAATGAGCGTCACTGACAAGCTCGGTGATTATATGAGCCAGAGTTGTCTGCACCTGCCTTAGAGAGTCAGTGCTTACTTCTTCCCCAGGGAGGAAGAGGTGGCCTGCCCGTGTGAAGGTGGCGGTGGTGGCAGCAGTCCCGCAACGGATCCTGCCAGGCTCCATGAGAGCTGGAGCAGTTGAGGTGCAGCTTTCCTGCATGTTAGCTGGAAGGCCTAAGAGCCTCAGCAAGCTACCGCTGCACCTCCAGCTCACGTGCACCTCTCCAGAGCCCTAGAGCAGCCTTTCTCAACCTGTGGGTCCCCAGATGTTGCAGAACTACAACGCCCATCACCCCTAGCTAGCAAGGCCAGAGCTCAGGGATGATGGGAGTTGTAGTCCAACAACATCTGGGGACCCACAGGTTGAGAATCACTGCCCTAGAGGATATCCCCTTTAGGCTCTGGGGAGGGTCTCCTCGTGAGCCAGAGATGTAGAGGAGCTTTGCTGAGGCTGGTCAGGTCTCTTCCCCCTACTTCTTCTGGGGCCCAGCTGATAGGTGCCGTAAGTTCCAGCTGAAAAAAAAGAAGCCCTGATTATGATGATGATATTATTTACCCTTAAGCCGCAGGTCCCAGGGTGGTTGACAACAAATTGAAATTCAGTATTAAAAAGGGTTCAACAAAACCTAGTTGTGGGTCCTGAAAACACAATCTCAAATTTCCAAGGGAGGGTACAGCACTATTACAATGCAGTAATCTAGATGTGGGGTGCTCTTTTTATTTTATTTTGTTTATTGAATTTATATACTGCCCTATTCCCAGAAGTCTCAGGGTGATTCACAGAATAAAATCAAGATATAAAACCACAAAATACATAATAGAAATAAAAACAATAACCCAACAGCCCCATAGCAAAGGAATAATTCTGATCAAACTGACCTTCTAGGTGGGGAGGGGGGGTGAATATTATTTTGTTGTGCTCAATAATCTTGTCACATCAACCATCATTTATTTGTGTGCTTTAAAAAAAAGCCCTTTCGGTAGTACAGTATTAAATCCGTGCTTCATAAATATTAGGCGGCCAATTTTGCAGCAGGATGAGCAAGTAACACCATGGAGATAAATCCATTCCTCTGTTTTTGCTGCCCAAGTAATCTTTCCCAAGTAATCTGAAAACAAAGGTTCCCTTTTGATGTTAAATGTAACAGGGAACTTCCAGATTGTTCCATTTTTAATTTGTGGAATCTAATTAGCATACTGCAGCGCTTTAACTAACATTTGACTGCAATCTGCAAGCTGGCAATTAGATAGCTATTTCAGCCTGATTTCTTTGTTATTTAAATTTGGTAACGATTGGGCTGCATTTCCAGCACACCTTGTGTTTTTCAGTTTAAAAGCCAGATTCTAGTACTAGTTATCAGCTTAAAGTGAAGGTTTCCTTGCTGTAGTAATAATGAAGGGGTAAATGCTTTTGAAACCTTCTTAATCAAGATTGCTATAGCAACCTCCAGAAAAGCTAAGCTGAGCTTAGATGTTGTCTTTGATCCAGAGCTCTGTCCTCAGGTGAGCTCAAGGTGCTCTGCATGAGTAGCCTTTGATGGGCGGAGTTAGATCAGGCTTCCTCAACCTCGGTCCTCCAGATGTTTTGAGACTACAGTTCCCAGCATCCCTGACCACTGGTCCTGCTAGCTAGGGATCATGGGAGTTGTAGGCCAAAAACATCTGGAGGGACGAGGTTGAGGAAACTTGAGTTAGAGCCACGTGTCCATTTTTTTTCATTGAACTGACGGACTTGGCAGTTCCCTCAAGGAATCACACAATCAGGGCAGTTATGGTATTCTCCCAATAATTCTAATTACCTGAGCAAATGGCAGAATTGGTTATCATAGGATGAGCAATCCAGTTACATGCATTTAACTAGCAATAGAAGCCAAGCCGAGAGGGGAAAAGCTTTTGACTAGCACAGGGTTTTCCAATTGGGTCTCCAGCTGTTTTTGGATTACAACTACCACTGGTCCTGCTAGCTAGGGTTGATGGGAGTTGTAGTCCAACAACAGCTGAAGACTCAAGTTTGGGAAACTGTGGACTAGTGCCTATTATGATTTGGCTGTTTGTTGTTGTTTAGTTGTGTCCGACTCTTTGTGACATCTAATTTTTGAATCTGCAGAAGTCCATAGTGCAGTTCAGTACCGCATTTTTTGCTCTACAAGACTCACTTTTTCCCTCCTAAAAAGTAAGGGGAAATGTGTGTGCGTCTTATGGAGTGAATGCAGGCTACACAGCTATCCCAGAAGCCAGAACAGCAAGAGGGTTCGCTGCTTTTGCTGCAGAGCGATCCCACTTGTTGTTCTGGCTTCTGAGATTCAGAATATTTTTTTTCTTGTTTCCCTCCTCCAAAAACTGGGTGCGTCTTATGGGCTGGTGCATCTTATAGGGCGAAAAATACGGTATCTGTAAAGAGAGAGCACTTAATTTTCAGCTTTTCTCTCTGTTTGACTATTCAGCACAAATTCTGGGAGGTAGATATTTGGGTACATTTGGACTTAATCTCTCTCCACCCATGCAATCTTGCCTGTTTAAGGCCAGTTCCATGCTTTCATTTTCTCTTGGCACCTGACTTTATGGATGCTATATTTCCCCACCGTTTTGATGCACTCTGTTCCCAAAGTCCCCAAATTGCCCTGTTGCCGCCCCCTTTAAAAGTGAGAGCGACTCCAGTGTTTCAGGCATGCTTTTGCTGCCCTGTGCACCCAGTACCACCCCTTCCCTCCCCCCCACCCCAAAACGAAGCATTTCACCTCTGTCAAAAGAAATGACTCGACTGGTGTTCGTTTTTGTTTCTGTTAAAAGGAGAGAGAAAAAGAAGGTGGGACAGAAAAAGTGAACACTGTTGGGCCATGTTCACACCATACATTTAACACACTTTTAAGAGTCACGGCTTTCCCCAAAGAATTGTGGGAGTAGTGGTTTGTTAAGTGAGAGTCATTAAGGCAAAGGTAAAGGGACCCCTGACCATTAGGTCCAGTCGTGACCGACTCTGGGGCTGTGGCGCTCATCTTGCTTTAATGGCCGAGGGAGCTGGCGTACAGCTTCCGGGTCATTTGGCCAGCATGACTAAGCCGCTTCTGGCGAACCAGAGCAGCGCACGGAAACACCGTTTACCTTCCCGCCGGAGCGGTACCTATTTATCTACTTGCACTTTGATGTGCTTTCAAACTGCTAGGTTGGCAGGAGCAGGGACCGAGCAACGGGAGCTCACCCCGTCGTGGGGATTTGAACCGCTGACCTTCTGATCAGCAAGTCCTAGGCTCTGTGGTTTAACCCACAGCTCCACCTGCGTCCCTATAGAGAGTCATTAGGGGACCCTTATTCCCCTCCAAGAGCTACAATTCCCAGATTGGTTTAACAATCTATCCCTCTTCACTGAGAACTCTAGGAATTTTAGCTCTGGGAGAGGGGAGTCTCCTAGAAACTCTCAGCACCCTTAACAAACTACAGCTCCCAGAATTCTCTGGGGGAATCCATGGACATTTAAAGTGGTATCATTGCACCTTAAATGTATGGTGTAAATGAGACCTTGGATAGATCAACCGGTTATCGCCAGCTATAACTGCTGGGCCTCTGAATATTTGGTACCGGAGGGGTGTGGCTGCCCCATCCTCATGTTGGGACCCCGTGCTACTAAAGTTGCCAGACTGCAACCAGATGGTGCCCTCCAGATGTTGTTGGACTACAGCTCCCATCTGCCCCAGTGGCGAAGGCTGCTATACAGACCTGTACACTGCCTGGCGGTTCCCTCATTGTGAGAAGTGAGGTTACAGGGAATCAGACAGAGGGCCTTCTCGGTAGTGGTGCCCACCCTGTGGAATGCCCTCCCATCAGATGTGAAGGAAATAAGCAGCTATCTTATCTTTAAAAGACATCTGAAGGGAGCCCTGTTTAGGGAAGTTTTTAATATTTAATTCTGTACTGTTTTTAACACTCAATCGGAAGCCGCCCAGAGTGGCTGGGGAGGCTCAGCCAGATGGGCAGGGTATACATACATACATACATACATACATACATACTAGTAAATCTGGCAACGTGGCCACTGCAGGTTTTCCTGATCCTTCCACCTTTGTCGCCTGTGTTCCCCTCCTGCATATACTGCTGTGAAGCTCACATTGAATCCATTATAGACTTGGAGCTCAGCTATAGAGCTTCAAATAAAACGTTTTGTGTGTGTTTTAAGTGCAATGTGCAATGTGGATGTTGCTTCTGGGAGAAATCATGTATGAACATGCCCAAAGAAAACTTGCGAGCGAGGGAAGATGGGCATCCGTCTGCCTTCAGAGCCGGTTTCCTTTTTCACTCACAATATGGCAGCCCTAACGTCCGTGACCAAAGCCTCCTGGATGCATTTGGTATGACTTAGGCCAGGGGCGGGGAGTTGTGGCTCTCTAGATGGTCCCCGGCAGTGTGGCCAATGGTCAGGCATGATAGGAGTTGTAGTCCAGCAACACCTGGAGGGAACGCAGGTTCCCAATCCCTGAACTAGATCTAACTTGGAATAATTAGGTGCCATCCTTTCCCTTCTGCCCAGATTTGCCTACTTTGTTCTAGAACCTGGCATTTTCTCCTGTGACAACAGAAGCGAGAAGCAAACGCATGCAACTTTCCCCACTTGGTCTTGTCAAATGAGAGCAGCCTTGATTTAACGCGCTGCTCTGGCCTGTGACCACACAAATGGGCTAGCTTGCACAGGAGCAATTAAAAGTGACAGGGGATACATGGCGCAATCTGTAGGGTGCAATCCTATGCATATCTACACAAGTGTAAGCCCTGTTGAGTTCCATGGGCCTTGCATTACTCCCTAGTAAATATGTATACGGTTGCAGCCCTGAAGAGCATTATCCGGGGATCATTATCTTGGGACAATTTAAACAGGAAAAGGTCAGGATTTTTGCATATATATACACATTTTGAAAAAGTGGAATAAAACTGATAAAATTAATGTTTGCTGGGTATTAATGCTTCTTCTGTTTATGACATCTTTGTGTGTGTGTGTGTGTGTTTTAAAAAATTGTTCGGTGGAAGGTGCATAAATCTGTGCTTTCTCTGATCAATCTGCTCTTTTTCCCCTCCTGTAGGAGCCAAAATGTCTTAGTTAACTTTGCCTTCCCCCCTCCCTTTCTCTCTTCATTTCCTTGTCTCTGCTGTTCTAGTGGATATATGGTCAGTAGGATGCATTATGGGAGAAATGGTGCGCCACAAAATCCTCTTTCCAGGAAGGGATTGTATCCTTATGCCATTTGCTGCAACCTTCATCGAATTATTTCTCTTTCATCCCCCGCAGCCTCATCCTTGACTTTTCCCTATTAAGCAAGCAATATATGAGAGGAGGATACAAAGACAGAAGCAAAAAAAAAAGCTGAATCTTAGGGGTGTGTGTAATTATGATTGGAGTCACTTGGGAATCAGCAGCAAAACGAAACAAAACAAAACAAAAACCCGAACTGCCAGCTATATGACAAACGCTATCAAACAGCTCTTCATGCTTTTACCCTTATATTTGTTAACGCCTTTTGGGGGGTTATAGAAGAACTAGCCACTGATGACAGACTTGTAAGCTTTTTCTTATTGATTGCATTTTAAAGAAAACGGCCCATTTGTTCCTTTAAACTTTGTTGTTTTTTCCCCCCTTCCCCTCTTTTGGCTGAATGTTTTGGAAATTGTAATTTTTTTGATGTTTGTGGTGACATCATAATCTTTTGCTTGCTAATGCATCGTTAGTCTGGGTCCACCATGATGCTGTATAGACTGCGGAGGCGAGTCGATACAACATCTTGTTCTGAATGTGTTGACTCACCCGTTTGTTGCCTAGAAGAGATCCAGCAGTCCTTTGGCGCTTCCTAGAAATGGAACTCCTAGCCAGAATTCCAGAATTCCAGAATTCCTTTTTTGTGTGTGCATGAGGTCTGCACAACCCCCGCCCCCCCAAAAAAAACTCTGCTCACCCCACCCACACCCTTCTCTTGCCCTGTTCATTTTGAGTTTCTGTGATATTCTTTTTGCCATCTCTCAAGGTGGTGAAAGTAATATTAGAAAATGAAAACAACTGCAATCTAAGAAAGAAAGAAAGAAAGAAAGAGAAAGAAAGAAGCTTTCTAGTTCATCTATTGTAGGCAAGGAATAAAAGCACATTTTATATTAACAAAACACACATATTTACATCTTCTTTGCTGTAAAAGACTTCCACCAGCGAGCTAGGAGGAGGGTAAATTGGCTTGAGAAATCTTTTGACAGCTGGTGTGATAAGCATAAGGTCATGAGCACTGATTAATATTTGGCGCTTCTTGGTGATTAACATAGGGTCAGCCTTTCCAACATGCTGTGGTCATTTCCTCTCAGACGTTGGGAATATAGGATGTTATTGAAAGATAGGAGGATAGTTTGCACAGTTTGCACATGGAAACCAGCTGAAGAGGTTAGCAGATGAACGAGCCTACAGCCACACATCTGCAGAAACCAGCACGTGCATAATAAGGTATATGAAGGGCCACCTGCAACAGCACTTATGTGAGGGGAATCAAAACTTTCACACATGATGATTAAAGTTGAGTTCTGTTGTGACCTATCTCAGTTGCTCAGCCAATGCGTGCATACAGTTCAGAGGGCCTTCTCGGTAGTGGCGCCCATCCTGTGGAATGTTCTCCTACCAGATGTGAAGGAAATAAGCAGCTATCTTATCTTTAAAAGACATCTGAAGGCAGCCCTGTTTAGGGAAGTTTTAATATTTAATGCTGTATTGTTTTTAACACTTGATTCGGAGCCTCCCAGAGTGGCTGGAGAAACTCAGCCAGATGGGCAGGGTATCAATAAATTATTATTATTATTATATTCACTCTGCAAAATTCTGCCCTCATTCACTTCCATGGGAGGCAGAACTCCATACACAGATCCTTTTCCGACCTTCTGATCGGCAAGCCCTAGGCTCTGTGCTTTAACCCACAGCGCCACCCGCATCCCTATTCTCAGCAATATCAAAGGCCAAAGGCAGTCGAAAGTGAAACTTTCTGGCCCCATGCGCAGAGGTGGCTGGAGGGCAAATCTTTGTCCTTTGGGGTGTGTAAAGGAGAGGTTGTGCAGGGAAGAATGGATTAAAGGCTGGAGTTAGGGAAAGAAATGGGGGGGGCACACCCCCAAAATGGTGGGCATTGCTGAGGAAGGAAGAGCGTGAGGACTATTTTAATGGGATAGTTGAGTTTTGGAGCATCATTTTTTAAAAAAGAGAGAGTAAAATGTCCTTAAACATCACAAAATGTTGCACACCTGGAGTGTTGTCACTTGTTACCTGAGTCGTTAACAGGAGCTATCTAGTATGAGCCTGCAAAACATGGGTAGCCATGTTCTGCATAGCACAGTGTCTTTTACAGCATTATTGTGGCTAATCTTTTATATATTGAGTGAAAGTAGAGGGGCTCATGACAAAGTGGTGGTCTGGAAGAGGGGGCCTGTCCCTCCCCCCCAAACCATGACAGTGTTGGCTCAAGTTCTGTGATGGATTAAACGCTACAAAATGGAATGAATGGGCTTGATGGTGGGTTGTAGGTCAGGATGATGTTCCCATTGGTCAGTTTTCTTCCATCTTGGGCCCATCAGCCAGTATTAGTGTCCCTGGTCCTAGATGAATATTCCTTTAGTTTTTTGAATGGCTTTTGAAGGCTAGCAGCCGCCACCACATCCTGCGGCATTGAATCCCAGAAACTGAATACACCTGTGAAGCAGTGCTGCCTTTAGCTTGCCGGGAACTGACTCTCAGTCGGTTTTCACTGGGTAATCTCTGGCTTCTAATGTTATGAGAGAGAACACATTTCTCCATCCACCTTTGGCCACACCATACATCTGTTTAGAAACCCGCTCATGAAGTCAATGGGGTGCCTTCCAGGTGTCAGTTGATCTCAGCTCCTACCAACTACTGACAGTGTTGTCTGGAGATGATGGAAGCTGCAGACCAACATCTGGATGGTACAGTGTTGGCTACCTCTGCTTTATTGTATCTCCACTTAGTGATTTTTTTTAACAGCTCTAATTGCTTCAGCTTTCCCACATATGGAATGTGTTGCAACCTTTCGATAATTTTGGTTGCTCTTTTCTGCACTGCTCCCACTTCAGTGGTATCCTTTTTTGAGATTGTACACAGCATTCCAGGTGTGGTTGCACTTTAAATGTGTTCAGAGGTGCCACTGACAATGCAAGCAGGCGCAGATTTCTGCAAAGGTGCCACAACGTTGGCTGCTTTGTTTTCAGTTCTTTTTGTAATAACGCCTAGTATGGAGTTTGCTGTTTTTCCTGCCACTGCATACTCGAGATATCTGCACAAGCCCAAGATCTCTTTCCTGGTTAGTCACCTTCAGGCCAGCAGTCCAGCTCTTGATTAACTGGGCAGGGTATCAGCTGCTCTACTTTCCAATTTCGAAAGCAGAGAGGCTTCCTCCCCCCCTTCCCCAACCTACTGGGAATGTATGTTTGCAGTCTGAAGCCGGTTCTATCCTACATGTCATGCAAAACCATCCTGCAACCTTTATTTTGAATTTGGCTTTGTTAAGTTCATGAATCCCAAAAGGTGTTATACTGCAGCAAATAAGTGGATTCCCCAGACAACTGAATCCCATTTCTAAGCAATGCTATGTTAGAAGCCTTGGTCATTTAGCTGCTGGGATTTCAGCTTATAAGGGGGAAACTGCAGCTCCTTTGCTACAGGCTAAAGGCAAGTTGATTTGCATATGTCTCCGGAAAATAAGATCTCTTTAGGATAGAAACCAATATGCTTATAAGGATGCAGATGAGACCTATATTTTTAAATTAGTCATTTAATTATGGTCACAAAGCTATGGTGACAAACAGTAGCTAGCCTTAGGTCTTACACTGTTCACTGAATTCTCTTTCTTTCTTTCTTTCTTTCTTTCTTTCTTTCTTTCTTTCTTGCTGCATCACTCTCGTGCACATAGGCAAGTATAGACGTATTTAGCAATAAAGATTAACCGTTCTACCCCTAGCTACCTACTCCCCCTCTCTCTGTTCTGCCCAACTCCTTCCCCCAACTGGAAAGTTTAATGTAAGCCATCTTTTGTACTCAAAGAAGTGATTGCCCAAAGGACATTCCATTTCTAAAAAGCAAAAAAAATGAGACCTTGGCACTCAGAAGGACATTTGCTTGGGAAATGAAATATCCCCCTCCTTCCTTTCTCACTGCTGAGATACAGATGGAAATCAGGCCTTGATGGGGGGCAGGAAGGATGGGGAAAAGGTTGAATTGTCCACACATTTGTATCTACCAGATGCAACTAATCACTCCGTGGAGATATGCATGGAAATGCTCCTTGAAAGGTTGTTCCATCAGTATGCTGCTTATTTGCAGGCATAAACGTTGGAGAAGCTTTTATTCAGGAGAGTGAAATCTAAGCACCAGAGCTGTAGGGTTGTGTTCACATCACAGTCAGAGAGCTTTCAGTTTGGGTCTCACAGCGGCAAGAGAAGAGATTGGCGCCTCCTCCATCTGCTGCTCCCTTGGTGTCTTGTCCAGTACAACTTGTATCTGCAGCAGCTGTTTTCTGCTGGTTTTCTTATAAGGAGGTTGTAAGAGGACAGGAACAGATGGATGCAATAGTGGGCAGGATGCATTCTGTGACTTTCTGGTTCTGCTTTCTAAGGAGAGGAGCTTCAGAGCTTCAGAGCTCCAGAATCTGCCATACTTGATTCTTCCCCAGAGTCATAGAAGCAAGGAATCATGCCTGTTCTGTTGACCCAACCAGATAAGTCTTCTCATTTATTTGTTGTTCTGTTGTTGTTGTTCTTGTTGTTGTTCTTGTTTACCTTCATTTCATTTTTGTTTTCAGTTGACATGTGGTCAGTAGGGTGCATCATGGGAGAAATGATTAAAGGTGCTGTGTTGTTTCCTGGCACGGATCGTATCCTTCCTAGGTCGTGGGCCTCTCTAGGCACCATTTCCCACTCCCCTTTATTACCTTCTGCCCATTTGGAGTGCTATAATGCTTGCAGGCTTTTATTGTACCTCGAGGAATGGAATGGACAGCACAAGGATGCCTCAGAATCATCATGACACCTTTACTTGAAAAGTTATGTGTGATGCAACAGAACAGGGATGAGGAATCTCTGTCTCTCCAGATGATGCTGAACTATCAGCCCCAACTAAGATATCAAATGGCCAGGGATTATGGGAGTTCTAGTGCAGCAACATCTGAAGGGCCAAAGGTCCCCCACTTATGGAACAAAATGTGTGCCATAGAATTTTTTTAGAGTCTAGTAACCTCCTCCTGGCTAAGACACCGTTCTATAAATTTTCATTGTTATAATAGAACCTCCTGTATCCAAACATGCCTGAAGGATTTCCAGGGAAGAAAACTGATAAAGAGATCAACATGGGTTAGTCTGGGAGATCATTTATTTCCATTTTTAATGAATATATTGATTCCCCTCCATACGCTTTTATTTTCTCTTTTGGTCTAAGGAACTCTCCCAATATAGGTAGAAGAATGAAAATGCAAACATGAAAGAGAGAGGGAACACTGATGACATGCAGTTCACTGAGGTTGGATAAATGGGAGGCTACTGTATTCTTATAGATGGTTTCCTAGGTCAGCTTTTGCAGCACATAAGATTCATAGACTCAAAGAAATGTAGAGTTGGAAAGCACCAACATAGGGCCCTGAGATTAAGAGTTCCGTACTCTACTTACTGAGCTATTCCAGGTCTTCCAAGGAGTTCTGATAGTTTATTCCTCAATATCTACCCTGATTCCCCAGAGTGGAGCGGGTTTCGTATTTAATACTGAGCACTGCAGCAACACTCCCTTTCTTGTGAAGCAAGCATGGGGAAGCTGCAGCCTTCCAGATCTTCTTGGACTACAAACCCCATCAGCCCCAGCCCGTGATCAGGGATGATGCGAGTTGTAATCCACCAACATCTGGAGTGCTGAAGGTTCCCACTCCATCTGTGTCATAATGGATCTCATTGATGGTGCGGTAACACTGGAACAGCAAACACAGACAAAGAAATCTGAAATTCTTACCAGCACATCGTGGCACAGAATGATACACCTGAGGATATTGCATCTTAGATGGGTGACTCAGAAGGAGATGAGTCAGTGTGATAATCCAAAGGAATGAATTACACATGGACTGCAGTGCTTCTATAGCAATAACTTCACTGGTTTTCATAACTGGGAGTAATTTCTAATTTATATTTATTGAGTGAGTCAGATGTTCTGGAAGCTGATTTTAATAATAGCTTTCACCCAAAAACCCATGTACGTTACCAAGTGTTGACTCAACAGAGAGCCATGGCTAATCCCAGCTTTCTGATCCAGCACCCTCTGTCTTGCCCCAATCTCCCTGGCACTTTAGGGTGCTGTTGACATGTGTTTTGGCCCCATTGGCACTGATGCCCTTTTGGGCTACTTACCTTCCTGTGAGTGGGTGGGTCTAGCAAATTGCATGCCTTCAACTACCCAGTTTAGCTTTGCTCTGAGACATCGTGGGCTTTTGAGATAGTGGATGGGTGGTTGAGGGTCACTACCTAGAGGACCTCACCAGGGACAATTTGCCCCTCAAACCCCTGGTTGCATCTATATGATACACATGTTTACAAATATGTGTTTTGCCAAAGTTTCCCAAACCTTTGCACATTCGCCTGGGTGTATGTTCCTCTGAGCTCATACGTTGATAGCACTGGGCAGACACATGGTTAAGATTGTTAAGCAGACACTTAAGTACATCCCTAAAAATGTGAGTGTGCACAGGGCTAACTAACTATTTTGTTCCTACATTAAAAAACACCCACAGATTTCAAACAAAAAGGATTGGCCTCTTCACATAATACTCATGGGAGCAAGCCTTTTCTGCAGCATCACCTTTTTCTGCCCCTTCCCCATTCTTCATTTTTAATCCATGGCCATAGTGTCCCAGTTTGCAGACTAGTTACTTTCCATATTTGCTGCTCAGTCCCAATCAACACATGTAAACATATACTAAGCTGAGCCTCCCTTATTGCTGGCACAGTTTTGTTTCCTTCAGGTTAAAGGAATTATGGCGGGGAACCGTTTTCCCATAAGATCTGTGCATGTAGTACCTACTGAATGCAAAGGAAGGGAAAGGGGAGGATAAAATCCTGAGTCATAATGCGAATTTCATTCACGGGTTCATAGCTATGTATTCATCTGTCTGGCTTTCTCTTTACGTTCATTCATGCTTAATATCACATTCAGTGATTTTTTCACCAACATGTTGAACTTCTTCCAGTCAATAGGAAGGCTTGGAGCCCAGTTTAGTTGTGCAAAATTGCCACCATTTTTGAGAATGGTTAGAAGTATTTGATATACAGCAGCAGATTTTTGGTACTCAGTGCTGAAGAAAGCCTGGGTAGGGGGCAGGGGAAGTGGAGAATGGGCAAAGGATTGTAATGTATGTAGGGTTCTGCTAATGCCACAACCATCCCTAAAGTGAAGCCAGCTTGGCCACCAAGTTGTTTGTATGGTGCACATCTGCAGGGTTGATTCCAGGTGTGAAGCAAGGTGCTGTTTGATGCCTCCTTCCTTGCTGAATCAGTGGACCCTTCTGATGGATTTACCAGCAGCTGCAATTCTGCAGTCTGTAACTACCAACTTTTTATTTTAAATTCAACTTGACTGCTCCTCACCTTTCAGAGAGAACAGGATGGTGAAAAAAGCTGAAGTAAAATTAAGCCTTTCAATCCCATAGACTATAATTAAGGCTAAAACATCACCAAATGCAAGTACTTGCAGTCAGGGACAGATGATGAACTGAACTGATCCAATCTGAATTGTAGTTCATCGCATTTCCACATCAGATTGCGTGCAGGGCAGGGAGTCCTGGTGAAAATTCAGCAGCTGTTTAGTGTCTTTAGACACATTTTTGCAAGCAATTTCCCCAGATAAAATGCATTTGTTCCCACAAATACATGAATTCTTATACACATGCCCTCCTAATATTATATACATTTTTGCACATATTTTTCGGCTGGGGAACTGCATCACAGGATTTGAACAAACTCATTTTCCAAAGGGCAGCTGCATTTTGGTCTGCGTATTGTTTCAGGAAGTGAGAATGACGAATTGTAGCTCTGAGCCGTTTGTGAGCAATTTAAAATGGCAGCATTTCAGTCACCCACTGCTGGCACACTCAGTAAGGTATGTCATGAGAGGCTTGGAGAAATCAGATCAGGGTAGTGGATCTACCCAGTAATGTTATCCAAATTTTCCAAATGATCCTCCCCCCCCCCTTTCCCCAGAAGAGGGCCTGGTCTATTCTACTTGTGACCCACCAAGCCAACTCAACCCACCAACCATATCTGGTCGTCCAACTCGGGCTTGATAAATGCCTTCTTATTGCTTCTAACCTGGGACTGCAAAAATATCAGGAGGGGAGAGCACCCTGCATAGCTATTGTGCTGTGTTTGGCTTGGTGGACCATAAGATCTGCAGGCTTGTGGCAGAGTTACACCATAACGATGTGTCAGGCTTTGGGAAATTGGCTTCCTCCCTCATGGCACTAAATAAGAAGATCAAACAAAAGAAATGTTTTACCAGTTAGATTCTTTAATAATCACAGTGAGAGAGAAAAGAACATGTCTCCCTAGAAATGGCGGTGCTCCCAATTAAGGCTCACTCCCCCTTCCTCTGGTCCATGGGGTCACGAAGAGTCGGACACGACTGAACGACTAAACAACAACAACCCCCTTCCTCCATCCCTGTTAATCTACATCACTCCTACATTTTGTAATCTGAGTTTGTACCCTCTGCGCTTTCTGCTCTGAGATTTTCTGAGCTCTCTGTGTCTTCGGAGAAGGGGAGGGTGAACGCTGTCCAGAGACTGTGAATCTGTTAGCTCTTTTTTCCAGTGTTTCTTCTCCTAGCTGTTCCCCATCCAGTGTTTCCCAGCTTCTGCCTTCTGAACTATGCCCCTCTGCAAACCACTGTTCTAAATCTATATTGTCCTCCTGCTTCTGGGAAGATTCAGGATCAGGGGGAGTGGTGGCTCCCACCATTCTTCCTCAGTGCTGCCCTCCTCAGCAGGGTCCCTGGCACAATGTGTGCTACCTTTTGTTGAAAATTAGCATCTTTCCTTCCCATAGTTATCTTTCTTTTTTTCACCATCTAGTGTATGGTTTAGAACAACTAGCCACAACAGAAATATGAGGATTCCTCCTCGTGTTGCACACTTCCCCTGTTTTCTTCTTCTACTCCTTCATCTTTTTATACTAAAAAGTTAGTAATTGTTCTTCCTTACATGTCACGGATTCAACTCTTCATAGCCCATATGTGCGTAGAAACATGGATTTTATTTTATTTTTTTAAACCTCTTTCAAATAAACTACCAGAAGGAAAAGAAAAGATAAACCTCACCAGAGATGTCCTATATAATGCATTTTTTAAAAGCCCAGTTTCTTTCAAACAGCTGCATACTTATTAAAATTTGTTCACAGAACCTCTATAATTAAACCATTAAAAGCATTTTGCTATAGAAATATCTCCCTAGAAACCAGCCACTAGCAGCTGATGATTTGTTTGAAATTCTCCCTTAATTGTGTTGGTATTCTTAAACAAATAGGGAGAGATGCTATTAGCTGTGCACTCTGTTTCCTGTAAGGCTGTGCAACATTTTCTCTAGTCCCTTTGTTCTCATTTGCAGGGCATCTTTCCTTAGCAAGACACAGATATTCTCAGCAGTCATCATTCCCCCCACCCCACTTTGCACTCTGCATGCATAGCTGCTCTCTGTTCCCTTCAGGTGGCTGTAGCTCACATCCCTGGTACCTGGAACAGCTCCATGTCCCATTCATGTCCATTATTCCCCACCTACAGGGGTTGTTGTTGTTGTTTAGTCATTTAGTCTGGTCCAACTCTTCGTGATCCATTGGACCTGAGCACGCCAGGCACTCCTTTCTTCCACTGCCTCCCGCAGTTTGGTCAAACATGCTGGTAGCTTCGAGACCACTGTCCAACCATCTCGTCCTCTGTCGTCCCCTTCTCCTTGTGCCCTCCGTCTTTCCCAACATCAGGGTTTTTTCCAGGGAGTCTTCTCTTCTCATGAGGTGGCCAAAGTATTGGAGCCTCAGCTTCAGGATCTGTCCTTCCAGTGAGCACTCAGGGCTGATTTCCTTCAGAATGGAGAGGTTTGATCTTCTTGCAGTCCATGGGACTCTCAAGAGTCTCCTCCAGCACCATAATTCAAAAGCATCAATTCTTTGGTGACCGGCCTTCTTTATGGTCCAGCTCTCACTTCCATACATCACTACTGGGAAAACCATAGCTTTAACAGCATCTTAAAAAGCAGAGACACCTACAGGGGTACCAACTTGAATAAGATATTTCCGGGTGGGCACAAGATGTGGCATATACCATTTGAATAGCAATGTCCATCAGTGGTTTTTTTTGGGGGGGAAGGGGGGGGGGCTCAAATATTTTATTGGGGAGCCCAAAGGGACCTCGGCCTCTTGAAGTTGGCTCCTATGCCCACCAATAACCAGGTTGTGCCATAACCAGGTCCACCATGCCCACCAATAACCGGGTAGGGCAAAGCATAACAGGATGTTGAAATTCATGGCTAACTCTAACTTGGTAGCATCTTTCGTTACTTACCCTGTCAGATGCACACCAACAGTCAGGTAATCTAGACAGGTCTGAGAAGTGCTGGCACCAGTGCAGATGCTCCTCCGTGGATCTGTGCTTGTTCATGCTTTCAAAAATTGCAAATGCTAGCTTCCGTAGGGATGGGAAGAGGCTGGGCAGGAACACACTGTATACTTAAAAGAATACTGGTAATAAATGCAATGGATGGAAGGTGTTTGGGGATTTCTCTTAGTTTTTTGGGTTGTTTTCTTAACATCACACCATACATCCCACTAATCTTAATTCTCCCCAGCGCAGTTAAGTTTCACAGGGTGCGAAAGAAGGCCCCTGACATTTTTTGATGCTCCCCTTAGATACTGTTATTAGAATGCAAAAATGGAGGGGGCGTGGGTAAAATTGGAAGGGATGGGCAGGTTGGAACAGGTGAACTTCATGAAAGCTTGCCATCCCTCCTCCCTCCACCCTAATAATTTGAGTACTGCTTGCAGTGCCTTGGACTGTGATGCTGCATGGTCTTCGCACGCCATGTTCCTGATTCTGTATGTGTGCTAGAACGGTGTCTCTTAGCGCTACACTGCTAGTAACGTCAGCGAACTAGAAACCGCAAACTGGAATGACTGCATTTGTATTTCCCTCTCTGTGAGTAGTATATGTCTCGTTGGCTGGTGATCCTGTAATTCCCATGGCATTTTATAAAGCACGGTGAGCCTTCTGGGTGGCCCAACAACATGGGTATTTGTGCTGTGAACTCCCCAAGGAGACAAAATGCTTAGAATTTGTGCTGTGCTATGACCCATATTTGCAGCTGCTTTAAGTATTGGTGTGTTTTTGAGCCAACCTGCATGTACCCAGCCTGTTATTAAAGCATTTCATCCCTTCACCTAATCTCAGTGGATCTAATCTTTGGGCTGTATATACTGATAAGGGTTGCGGATTGCTCTATAATAACCTAATATTCCCGTTGTGCTTTCATTTCCGTATGTCACAATCAAAAGTCCTTTCCCACTGCTGTTCTGGCAGGAGTGGCCCAATCAAAGGTATCAAGCTACTTGTTGTGCTTGTCCTTGAGTAGATGATTTTCTGATCGTGATTGTGAGGGTGGTTATATTTCTGCCGGTTTCTCCATTCCTCTCAGTATTAGTGGGGCTTCAGGTACTTTATATGTAGTTGAGATTGGGCACCGGTTTTATGTGTCTCTCCCACTCTCATTGTGAAAAGAATTAGAAGTTAGAGATGCCACAAAGTTGACGGAAGAAGGGCCTTCTTGTGTTGGGAAGGACGTGGTGTCCTCCTTAACTGGAAAGTAGCTAAACCAGTGGCAATAACTCAGCCTATTTTCTCCGAGTATTAAATTTTTTTCTTTCCTCATCCATGCGATTTATATGAAATGAGCCCAACATGCCTGGCATTCATCTCTGTAGCTTCCAACATGCTGATTTCTGTGCCCAAAAGAACTGTCTAGTGTCAGTTCCAGGTTTATGGGGGGCGGAGTTGGCACTTAGTCAAGAGGCCTTTGGGTCTCTCTCTGCTTCCTTCCCACGGTCATCACTTCCTGTTTGCTTGCCCACTCCTCTGGGCCAATCCATACCACTTCCAACAAGTAGAGACCAAGGCAAGTGAATGCCTTTCCCTATCTCCTCCTCCTCCTTGTCACTCTTTACATGCTTGGAGAGGGCAAGTGGGCAGGCAGTAATGACCAGCTAGATGATCAAAGTGAGGGGTATGGGGGTGGGTCAACACTGGGCTTCCTGATGGGGTGTAGATGTTGGCAGGTACCCATCCATACTTAACAATAGTTCCCAACATCTTTCCTACCTGTCTATAGTTTTTTTAGCAAGAGGTCTGTTAAACTACCCTTGTTTAGCTTTATCAATCTGTTGCTTCTCAACTTCACCCTACCCTACTCTACCCAGTGGAATGTGAGCAGTATGTTCCACTCAATATCTGCTGAATTCTTGGTCTGTTCCTCCCCACTTCCATCCCAATCTCACACACTCGTGGGACATTCCTAATTTTCCTGGTACATCTCACTAGTGAATCACTTTTGCCTTTTTTGGGGAGGATGGTTGCAGGCATCTTTAAGAAGCATTAGGGTTAGTTGTTAAAGTCGCCAGGGTTCTATCTCCTGGTTCCCTGGTCACTAGACATCAAATATCTGAGTTGGGGTTGGATGGATCTCACTCTTGCTCAGGATTCCTCAAACTCAGCCCCCCAGATGTTTTGAGACTACAATTCCCATCATCCCTGACCACTGGTCCTGCTAGCTAGGGATCATGGGAGTTGTAGGCCAAAAACATCTGAAGAGCTGAGTTTGAGGAAGCCTACTCTTGCTCCTAGAGCAGCCTTTCTCAACCTGTGGGTCCCCAGATGTTGTTGAACTACAACTCCCATCACCCCTAGCTAGCAAGGCCAGAGCTCAGGGATGATGGGAGTTGTAGTCCAAGAACATCTGGGGACCCACAGGTTGAGAATTACTGTCCTCAAGACCATAGACCATATGCATGCCAATGCAGGCTCATAAGTGCAGAATGATGTGCAGTGCGCACCTTGCCATTTCATGGACTGCGCTGGTGAGATTCATTTTGAACAACGGATAGTTTTGTTTTGTTTTCTAGTATATATTTAACCAAAGAACTATCACCCTCTTTGTTTCAAATCAGGACAATGACAGAGTAAGAACCTAAGAAAACAGAGGAGCAGCCCTAATGGATCAAACCAAAGGCCTGTCCAGTTCAGCATCCTGGTTTGCCCAGTGGCTACCCAGGTGCCTCTGGGAAGCCCAGGGTGGATAGCCCTGTCCTGCTGTTGATCCCCAGTGGTATGAAGAGGCATGTTGCCTCTTGTCCTGGAGGTAGCATCCAGCCAACGTGACTAGCCTCACCTTCCATGCATTTGTCTAATCCACTTGTTGAAATTGGCTCCCCATCACTACCTCTTGTGGTAATGTTTTATGCACTGCCTGAAGACATTCTTCCTTTGGTCCATTCTGAATCTTGTACCATTCAGCTTCATTGTATGGCCCCGGGTTCTAGTATTAGGAAACAGGAAGAAATAAGACATTTCAGCAATGAGCAGTGATGCGTATGTGAGCAGGGCACTTCAAACGACGCTGCTTGGTGTGAGAACCAGGATATAAAATGTATACAGCAATGTCCCTATTTTCACCTGATTTGACCATATTCATTGTAGATTTTAAGGCCTCTGAGCACTGACTTCTGGTTCTGGAATGTGCCTGGAAGGCCATTTAGGGCTTTATTAACAACCACACATTCCTTGCAGCAAGGAGTAGTGATGGTTGCCCAAGGAGCTGGAGAGTGGTTGTCGCACATTTCCATGTGGGCTTGAAGAAAATGGCCATCGTGGTTCATTTTCTGTCATGGGGAAGCCAAACCGTATTTTTAACATTGTACAAAGAAGATGAAGCCGGAACATTTGGGTTTAGCTTGCACACAATGGAGCAAGAATTATATCTCTCCCCCAGTAGTGCTTGCTACATGTAATTGACAGACAGAATGCATGTACCTTCATGCATGTGTACAAATCACCTGCATTTCTACTTATTCTGGGTAAGTGTCTTCCATTACGCAGCATCTTATTTCCTAGAAGAACCTGTGCTTTTAAATAATACAAGGTGTTTCATGAATAATTAGGTGCAAAAAAGCGAGGTGAAATTACCTTGGCAGAGAGGTCGTGCAAAGAGGTCACACAATTTTGTATACCTCTGGACTTTCAATTCACTACTGTTCAATTCAGTTCTGATGAATAGAGCAAACTGGCACTACATTCATTCCCTGATCCGCTCATGCAATGTACTTCCATTGTCTTTGTTGAGTTCTCTGAGTGTAACAACAAGCAGAACTACTTTGCTCGAATAAAGTTGGATACCTCATGAGGAATCTCATGGTCGATATGGGATCATGATGCTAAGCCTTAAGCCAATTTATGGATTATCTTTGTGGTTCAGTTGCTGATATAGTTGCCACTGCAAAATTATTGCCTCGTCGGTGGCTCCCAGACCATCTTGGCAATGTCTGGATGATTTGATCACATGGACGGATCAGTCATGTGGATGACTCACGTCGGTTGTCCTTCCCCATTAGGGCTGCCAATGGTGGCATGAAAAGTACTCCACATGATTGCAGTAAAGCACCTCTAAGCTAGTGATGTGGCAAGAATGGAAAGGCAGGGAGTTGTGAGCAGTGCAGGTTTGTGATGGGTGCTGAACCACAAAGTGAGTGTACGAATTTCGCCATAATCCTACCCAAACCAGTGAGGCAAAACCACGCTTTAATAGAATACGTTGGGATTCTGTGGGTGACGGATGGAATTGCTTTAATGTGATATTGCTCCCAAAGTGAACCACTGGTTTCGAGTTTCTGTGTCGGTCTTCTTCAGACACCAAATGTGCCAATCACTTGGAAATTGGGAGAAATGCCTTGGATTGCTTGAGGATGGGGTTGGGGAATCTGCACCTCTTCTTTCCTTAACTATCTCTGCTCAGATATTGACCAGTGGAATAAGGTAATTGAACAGCTCGGAACCCCCTGCCCAGAATTCATGAAGAAACTCCAGCCCACAGTGCGGAACTATGTGGAAAACCGACCTAAATACGCCGGCCTCACTTTCCCCAAACTCTTCCCAGACTCTCTCTTCCCAGCCGATTCAGAACACAACAAACTCAAAGGTAAGAGTAAAAGAGGGGTATGAACCATGCATGAACAAGTTCTATGAGATTAGGCATGCCTTGCATTTGAAATGTCTTTATTATGTTTATTTCTCCTCTTTCTTCCACCATGGAACTCAAGGTAGCATATGTAGCGGTCAGCCTTCCAGACACTGACCACACTTAAATCTATGTATATCTTCATGTTCCTCTTTAGACCATGGCTTGGAAAATGTGTCCTCCATTAACCCATTCACACAAGTAGCTGGAGACAAGCTCATAGGTATTTTAAAGTTCCTACATTAAAACACTGTGAAGTGACGCATTTACTAACTGTGCTACCAGAAATGTCACAGGGACAGTAGCCTGCTAGAAGGTTGTGGTCAAGTCTCCACATTTCAAAGGAAAAGTTGCCAACTATTTTTCGTTCAGTCCCATTAACAAACAACACTTTTATTTGAAGCAGTTTTATTTATTATTAATTTCTGTACCGCCCTCCACCCAAGGATCACAGGGCAGTTTACAATATAAAAACACAGATTTGAAGAATCACAGTAGAATCAGAAGTCCTGGAAGAGGAAGGCGATTTTATCTTCGACGTGTTTTGCAAACAGGTCACAACGAGCCACTATCCGTTCTGGCACCTCCTTCAGGCCAGACTGTAAAAGGCCCTTCCACTACAACGCGGCAGCTAAAAAAGCCAATGCAATTCTGGGCTGCATCAATAGGAGTATAGCATCTAGATCAAGGGAAGTAATAGTGCCACTGTATTCTGCTCTGGTCAGACCTCACCTGGAGTACTGTGTCCAGTTCTGGGCACCACAGTTCAAGAAGGACACTGACAAACTGGAACGTGTCCAGAGGAGGGCAACCAAAATGGTCAAAGGCCTGGAAACGATGCCTTATGAGGAACGGCTAAGGGAGCTGGGCATGTTTAGCCTGGAGAAGAGGAGTTTAAGGGGTGATATGATAGCCATGTTCAAATATATAAAAGGATGTCACATAGAGGAGGGAGAAAGGTTGTTTTCTGCTGCTCCAGAGAAGCGGACATGGAGCAATGGATCCAAACTACAAGAAAGAAGATTCCACCTAAACATTAGGAAGACCTTCCTGACAGTAAGAGCTGTTCAACAGTGGAATTTGCTGCCAAGGAGTGTGGTGGAGTCTCCTTCTTTGGAGGTCTTTAAGCAGAGGCTTGACAACCATATGTCAGGAGTGCTCTGATGGTGTTTCCTGCTTGGCAGGGGGTTGGACTCGATGGCCCTTGTGGTCTCTTCCAACTCTATGATTCTATGATTCTATGAACACAGTGAAGCTGCAGTGGAAACAGCAAAGTATGCCTTATTTTCTGTATTCACCGCCATTGATCAGGCTCGGTGATCAGCCCTCACGAGCGTCTGCTTCCATTCGTCTGGAGTTTTTCTCCACTTGTGTTCAAGCTCCTCTCCTGGCTCGTATTATTGCCCTCAGCTCTGTTGTATACCAAGGAGCCAGCTGGGCTCTATCAAGTGGAAGAGGGCACTCCAGGGTGATTGTGTCAACAGTCTGGGCCATCTGTATATTCCACGGATCAGCCAGGGCTTCAGCAGGAGAACCAGTTGTATTAGCCGTAAAGTTCTCTAGAGCCATCTGGAAACCAAAAGGATCTATTAGCCTTGAAGGCAGACCATCTGAATAAGTCCCTCTCCTCCTCTGCAGGAGGGGAAAACTGCTGAACACCTAAATCCTCAACAGGAGGTGATCCAACCATGATAAGAGGCTGATGGTAATATCCCCTGTTCTTGCTCTTCTTGCTCAGCCAGTAGCTTGGGCTGGTGACATGTTGCAGATAGTGCCATGGTTGCCATGGCATGCCCTGAGTGAGGGGCCTCAGCATGGATGTTGATGTCCCTCAGGACCAGTCTGTGAAGTCTTCAACACCACCTCTGGGACCACCAATGTCAGCTCAGGCAGGTCCAGTTCCAGACACCCCAAATAGCACTGTCTCCTGCTTGAAAGCCTGGAGGGCTGCTTCCAGATCAATGTAAACAGTGCTGAGCTAGAGGAATCAAAGCCTTGAATCAGCATAAGGCAACTTCCTGAATACCAAGGAAAGCACTGTAGGGTTAATTAAGCCTTCTGCCAACATCTTCCCCTCCTGCATAGAGGAATTGTCCATTACCAATTTCCTCCATGCTCTCAGCAGCCTTCTTGTATAGTGTTACCAGACATCCCCGGTTCCCAGGGACAGTCCCCAGATTTGCAAATCTGTCCCTGGACAAATTCCTTCCCTGGAATGTCCCCAGATTTGCAAATCTGTCCCCGGGAAATGTGGCAGCGGCAGCCTCAGCCGGGTATTGCAGTTGGCTCTGGCTGGCTTCAGGAGCCGCTAGCTGCCGTGGCGCCCGCCATTTTTCCTGCGCCACAGCAGCGAGCAGCTCCTGAAGCCAGCCAGAGCCAACTGCACTACCAGGCTGGCCCCTCCTGGGCAACGGCCGCCCACCCATGACTCCTAAACCTCCCCTGATCAGTCAAAACAAAGGGGGAAGGAGATCGGGGGAGGCTCGGGAGTCATGGGCGGGCAGCGCGCTGTTGCTCAGTTTTTAAAAAACCTCTGCGCATTTATGTTTCATAGGGTGCGAAAGAAGGGCTTTGCACCTTTATACAATATGCATGTGTGCTTGGGCCCAGGGTCTTTTGCCTCACCATCCCCACTACTGACTCCCTGTTGCTACTCAGCTTCAAAATAAATAAATAAAGTGTCCCCGGATTCATTGAAAAAAATCTGGCAACCATATTCTTGTGCCCAATGCTGCATGTGGGGAAGGGACTGGATTAGCCCCCCCCCCAGCACCTCCCCATCCTTTGTTTGAAGCAAATCCCCATCAGCTGTGTACAAAAACGCACGAGACCTTCCTGGGAAGAATTAAATTGGGAGGGCTGCTGGTTCAAATTGCTCTGGTTTCAGGCTTTTGTCAGTTGAGAAGCACACATTCAGCCAAAGTCTGACACTGGAAGCCCAGTCCTGCCGTGATTACAGTGGCACTAGACGAGCAGATGCCATTGTCTGCAATGACAAGATGATTTTAAACATCAGCGGAGGCCGTGGTTAACTTCAACAGGGACGGCAAGCTTTTCCGAGAAAACAGCGACTGATGTGTGTGTTTTGTACAGAAAAGGTTTCCGATTAGCGTTTTGGAACCTTCCAAAAGTGTGTATCAGTTTTGCACACATGGATTCCCAAGGTTGCCTGTAACGGTGATGCATAATGTTTTTTAATCTGCGGCAATTTGCATGTCATTACCCAGAATGCCGTTTCCCATCATACAGCAAGGCTGTTTGTCTGCACTCTGGGGGGTGATTGAAGGTCTGGCCAAATGGCTTCAGAAGCACTGAGAGCTCTCTATTATCCCACCCTCCCTTCCCCGCCCCAGCCCACCACAATAACGAAGCACAATAATGGACTTACAAGGGATTTGAAGCAGATGCAGAGAGAAAGATAATTAAGATCTTCTTTCACTCCCTGGATGAAAGCAAACATATTTTTGCACACATGCAGATATGGCTCCCCCAGTCTTGATTTCCTGCCCTGATCTATTTCCTAAAAATATATTCTCTTGACAAGATGCCCCCAAACCTTTTCAAGAAGGTGTTTGGCATGCTGGAAACCAAACCTGCTCCGTCCTGCAGCAGAAGGTGATATTTTGACATTTGGCTGTCACCTGCGGAAGCAATTTATGGAACCTCCTTTATGGTCATGAAGTTCCTTACGTTCATTACTTTTTCAGCAGAATTCATAAGCTGCTCAACCTATCATCTGTTTAAACGCAATAATTTTCAAAGCCCCTTGCTCTTTCTTTCGCTTGTAGGTATGAAAAAAGGTGATTACAAGAACAATCATAGCAGAACTATTCCAACTGCTTTAATGTATGCTTTGCGGGTGATGTTACAAGACACCCGATGACATGTTGGTTTAAATGGGGATTCACATGACACAGATCATGGGTGCTGCCCCTTTGAGCAAATTTCCTATCAGCTCCAGCTGTTAGTTTTACTAAGATACCCCACAGATCCATTTTCTTTTTGATGTATGACACCTCTGATTTCTTCCTTTTCTCTGTCCACTTTCCATTCTCCCCCTCCCCTGACATTTGGAAAATAAGAACAAAGACAAAAATTAAACAGAACCCCCAAGTATAGACAGCAAGATTTTGTGTGCTGTGTTCTCCTTGTGCAAAGGAGCTCTTCTACTTTCTGCTGCATCTCCTGGTACCCCTTGAAAAGCTTCTGTTGAAGTTTGGGAGAATCTCTGGAAGGTGCAAATTGCAGCTCTGGGGGAGTTAAAGGTAAAGGTAAAGGTACCCCTGCCCGTACGGGCCAGTCTTGACAGACTTTAGGGTTGTGCGCCCATCTCACTCAAGAGGCCGGGGGCCAACGCTGTCCGGAGACACTTCCGGGTCACGTGGCCAGCGTGACATCGCTGCTCTGGCGAGCCAGAGCCGCACACGGAAACGCCATTTACCTTCCCGCTAGTAAGCGGTCCCTATTTATCTACCTGCACCTGGGAGTGCTTTTGAACTGCTAGGTTGGCAGGCGCTGGGACCGAACAACGGGAACGCACCCCGCCGCGGGGATTCGAACTGCCGACCTTTCGATCGGCAAGCCCTAGGCGCTGAGGCTTTTACCCACAGCGCCACCCGCGTCCCTAACTCTGGGGGAGTTAGACACCTTGAAATCTGGGTCCCAGCCCAAATATCCAAATTAGGCTTATTTTACATCAGGTGTGGGGATTTTACATCCAGATGTTGCTAAGCTACAACTTCCACCAGCCCTAGCAAGCATCTTCAGTGATGAGAATTGCATCTCAGCAACATCTGGAGGGCTGGAGTTGCCCTGTTCTTAATTTGCATCAGTGTATTTTGTATGTGAACCTCTGCTTCATGAGCAGAAAGTGTGGGACGTGGGTCGCTCCCCGCCCCTGGCAGAGGAAAGGGGGGCACACTGACCCCGGCATCATCGGGGAGGGGGGTACCATTGTGACTGCCTCCCCGCGGACATGCGCTGCGCACCCCCCACCATGCCAGGCGCCACGCTCCGGCACGCACGCCATGCCCCCGTCTGCTCTCCGCCCCCGATGCCAGAGCATGTTGCCAGACTTTCAGAAGACATCTGAAGGCAGCCCTGGTTAGGGAAGCTTTTAATGTTTGATGTATTACAGTATCTTATTGTTTTTTTGGAAGCCGCCCAGAGTGGCTGGGGAAGCCCAGCCAGATGGGCAGGGTATAAATAATAAATTATTATATTAAATTATTATTAGCTTTGCCCCTGCCCGCCCCCCACTTTCAATAAATGTGTGCACATATACTTTCTAGGGATGTGGGTGGCTCTGTGGGTTAAACCACAGAGCCTAGGACTTGCCAATCAGAAGGTCGTGGTTTGAATCCCCGTGACAGGATGAGCTCCCGTTGCTTGGTCCCTGCTCCTGCCAACCTAGCAGTTCGAAAGTACATCAAAGTGCAAGTAGATGAATAGGTACCACTCTGGTGGGAAGGTAAACAGCGTTTCCATGAGCTGCTCTGGTTCGCCGGAAGCGGCTTAGTCATCCTGGCCACATGACCCGGAAGCTGTACGCCGGCTCCCTCAGCCAATAAAGCAAGATGAGCGCCGCAACCCCAGAGTCAGCCACGACTGGACCTAATGGTCAGGGGTCCCTTTACCTTTACTTTTACCTTTATACTTTCTAACCTGCATTAAGCTTTTAGAAGTATGGGCCATTAAGATGATATTTATTCTGGATTCATCCAGAATAAACGTGCATGGCTATAAATACTCCGTTGTACTTGGAAGAAAGGCATACCATCAGAATATTTTTGCAGTTTGGTTGCTTCTTTAAAAACACCCAGTCAATGGTGACTGAGTGGAGGTTTTTGTATGTCAGATATGGAATTAATGTGCCAATAATTAAGAAGAATACTATCGTCCACGGAGCACTTAGCATATGGATAGCTTTTTAAAAATTAACATTAACAATATTTTGATGGCAGAAATCCTTTTCCGCGAGGAAAACAGGACTGGATTCACACCCACATTTGGTGTGACTGTATGAGTGCTTTGATTGACAGATACAGGAGAACGAGAGAGAAAATTCTGCCGCTCCTCCTGCTTGTCAGTCATTCAAATGAGCTTTCATCTGGGAAATTAATGAAGCTCCTTCTGTCAGGGTGGCTCAAGGGTTGGCCTCTCTTGGCCAGATTCCATGTTTAACTGGCGACTCCCAGAGGCTCAACAATTCCTAGGAGATACGAATAGCCATCTCTTTGTCAGCTTGCCGCTCAGTGGCTTTCTATAACACAGAGGCAATTACTTCTCTGAAAATAGAGTGGATTTAGGCAAGTGATGCTGCAGTAATCTGACAGGTTTGGGTTCTGATGCTGATATTATTGCTTCTTCATATCAGGAACAGAGGTGTAGCTATTGCCATCAAAATAGGGATCAAGCTGGATGGCTATTTTTTTATCCCTCCAGGCAGTCTTAAGATGGCCATATTAACATTGCAGAAGTAGCTATGTCAGAATCGATGTGCAACTTAAATTTGAAATCCTTGAACGGAATGGGTCCCGTGCTTCAGATGGGTATTTTTTTACCTACATTGCTGTCTGCAGAGAAAGCACTGGAGATAATGTTTCATCTGATGATTCTGTAAAATTCTGACAGTGCTCTGCATTGCTAGCTGCCACCAACGGATGCCTGATTATCGTCTTCCAAAGCAACTACTCTATTCCGAACTTAAAAATGGAAAGCGTAATGCTGGTGGTCAACAAAAGAGCTTTAAAGACTGTCTCAAGGCAAATTAAAAAAAAAATGTAGTATAAACACCAACAGAAACACTTTCCTGCGAGCGCTCCAATTGGAGAACAGCCTTTACCAAAGGTGTCATGGGCTTTGAAGACACTCGAACTCAGGACACAAGGGAGAAACGTGCTAAGAGGAAGGCACGCTTGGCAAATCCACACCGTGATCAACTCTCGCCTGGAAACCAATGTCCCCACTGTCGAAGGACGGGTGGATCCAGAATTGGCCTCCACAGTCACTTACGGACTCATTGTTAAAACCGTGTTTATGGAAGACAATCTTACTCGCCTACGAGGGATCGCCAAAGAAAGAAGACAAGGGTCCATTTTTGAATCCTGTCGAAATTGCATAAAATATACCCACCCTGTAAATACTTTTACAATGAACTGGAGATGTTTCTAATTCATACGTCTTTATGCAACAGAGGCTCTTTGTTAGAATTGCGAGCCTTTATCCCCTAATCCATTAGTTCTTTCCCCTGCAAATAAGTGCTGATTTTAATTAAGGACAGTTGAGGGTAAAAACCATAACGCTGGTTGAGGGTGTGCTGGAAAGGAAAAAAGGTCAGTTTATCAGACGACTCTCATCCTGCAATTAAACTCCTTGTTGAGAAATAGATGCCATATTTAAGTGGTTTTCAACCATGGACACACTTTTTGAAAACAGTTATTGGATTTCATCCAGCGAGGGCAATTAAAACAAATCGTGAGATCTTTGGGTAAAGGATGGCATAGAAATAATAGAAATAGATAAATGATTTAGTAAGCCAGGGCACTCATTAGTAAACCAGCTCCACCAGTTCCTGTTTTTCTTCTATCCTTCCTCTGTTTAAATCTCCTGTAACCCCTGTTTTAAAACAGCTGCATTGGTTGCCAGTTTGTTTCCAGGCCGAATTCAAGGTTGCTGGTTAAAGCCCTAAATCAACTCAGGTCCCAAATATCTGAAAGACTGCCTCCTTCCATACAGACCCTCCTGAGATCAGTAGAGGAGACCCTCTTATTTGTTCCTACAACCTCAGAGGTTTGGGGGCAGCTGGCAGGGCATTCTCTGTGGTGGCCCCTAAGCTGTGGAACACGCTCCCCACAGAGATGCTTCATTATACTACTGTTGAAGAATGCTAAAGGTGCACCTCTTTACCATAGCTTTCGTCACTTGAGGTTTACGTTCTTTAAAGGTAAAGGTAAAGGACCCCTGACAGTTAAGTCCAGTCACGAACAACTCTGGGGTTGCAGTACTCAGCTTGCTTTACTAGCCAAGGGAGCCAACGTTTATCCGCAGACAGTTTTTCCGGGTCATGTGGCCAGCATGACTAAGCTGCTTCTGGCGAAACCAGAGCAGCGCACAGAAACACCATTTACATTTACAGAAGCCATCCCAGTATTTTTTTTTATCCCAGAATATCTGGCTTTTCCTTAGGACATCCTTATTTTCTTTGGAGAAATGTTGGAGGGTATGTTACCTGACCGCCAAGCCATCTGAAAACATCCCTGTATAGGGAAGTTTTTTTAATTTTTAATGTTTCATTAGGCTTTTTTTATATATGTTGGAAGCTGCCCAGAGTGGCTGGGGCAATGCAGTCAGATGGGCAGGGTATAAATAGTAAAATTATTAATATAGAATAATAATGTTATTTCTCCAATTTTCACCGGTGTATTGCCAGAGACCTGGAAGGTATTTTTGTGATTCTGAATTGTGGTCTCCTGCTTCGGACTCCAATATGATTGGATTTGTTGATTACTTGTCTAGTAATTACCCTTCTGAGGGGGATATAATCCCTAGAGAGGGGTTTTAAATTATCAGGAATGCAGTAGGATCAAACTATTTATAAATTATTCCATTTTGGGAATGCTGCCAGTGTGATTCCATCAGGGACTGTTCTTCTGTTAGAAGAAGGATAGACACCTCACAGCTAATTACCATCCCATCAGCCTTATCAGCATTGTAGCTAAGGGATATGCTAAATTCCTACTTCTTAAACTTGAGAACAGTCAGTAGAAATGACAACTTTGCAGAGAAGAGAGATTGTTCAAATGAAGAGAACGTAAAGGAATGCAGATGTTGGCAAAAAGGGTTGTGTTCTGCCTTGACTGTCTGAGGCACTTTAGGCTCCAGAATGTCATGAGAATTGCATACTCTCCAAGGTGATGTGACCCAAATCTAGGACACCATCTTCCAGGTCTGAAATCCTGCACAAGTCATGTGACCTGCGTGAGATTGCAGACCCAGAAAAAGTGTGGAACTGCAGCACCACACGCGATCCCGCAAAAGGCACCCACAATATAGTATGAGTGCTCATTGCAATGAATTTTTTTTTTTAATACAAAGAATATTGACTCATTATAAAGAGCATAGAAGGGAAAAGTAATTTAATTCCATTTTTATAAATGAAAAACCAGAAACTTCATCTTGGAATGGTTAATATGAATGACAACAAGGTCTACCAGAGATATCTATCCATGTTCTAGCCCACTCTCTGCCTGTTAAAGAGCATTTTGCTGTACAATAAATTAGTGCATTGCTTGGCTTTAACTTGTCTTTAACATAACGTTGATTGTCTCTTCACCCCCTTCCCGGCGTGGAGATTCCTGCTCTGACACATTTTCTCCTTTGGTTTCCTTGCTCCAGCTAGCCAAGCCAGGGACCTTTTGTCAAAGATGCTAGTGATTGACCCAGCCAAACGGATATCAGTGGATGAGGCCTTACAGCATCCGTACATTAATGTCTGGTATGACCCAGCAGAAGTGGAGGCGGTAAGTGAAACATTATCCTTTCCACCAAGCTTTTCCAGTTATCACAAACCAGCATTCAGCTACCGATGCGGAAGGAATTTGTTCAGTTTGCATTTTAGGGGAAAGCATTTGCAAAAAAAGAGAGAAAAGTATTATGTGTGCATTGTTGCGCACTGCGATTCTCTGCTGCTGTTTCATTATTCCAAAGTTGTCTGCTTTTTAAAATTGTACATTACCGTATTTTTCGCCCCATAGGGCGCACCAGCCCATAGGACGCACCTAGTTTTTTTTGGGTGGGGGGGATAAAGAAAATTTTTTTTATTTCCCCCCCAGGCTTCCCCCAACCACAGCCCCCAGAACAGGCAGCTCTCCGCAAGCCTTGGGAGACCGGCGCGACTTCCCGCCGGGCTCCCACGCCTTGCGGATATCTGCCTGAAGCCCAAACCAGGTCGGGGAACAGCGGGATGGCGGTGCTGCACCTCCCTGCTGTCCCCCAGCTTGTGGCGCTGGCGGTGGGGAGAAGCGCACTTCTCCCCACCGCCAGCCTCCAAACCAGATCAGGGAACCGAAGCCCGGGGTGCACTGTGCAGCGCGCCTCAGGCTTCGAGATGCAGGCTGCTATCCGCAAGCCTAGGGAGCCCGACGGGAACTCCCATGGGCTCCCAAGGCTTGCGGAGAGCTTCCTGAAGCCTGGAGAGCGAGAGGGGTCAGTGCGCACCGACCCCTCTCGCTCTCCAGGCTTCAGCGAAAGCCTGCATTCACCCCATAGGACGCACACACATTTCCCCTTCATTTTTGGAGGGGGAAAAGTACGTCCTATAGGGCGAAAAATACGGTAAATTGTACTTCTTTCAATTATACTTTTGTAAAACAGCCTGAGACCGTTTGATAAAGGATGGGCTATAAGTACGAATAATAATAAATATAAGATAAATACACACAAAAATGTGGGCAAATTTTCTGTGCCCCCCCTTTTTTTTAAGTTACATATGCGGAAATGGGTTGAACTGAGCTTAAAGACTGCAAAAATGAGAAACTGTTAGAAACTGAAACAGTTTCCTAATTCATATTTGAATAGGAACATGCTTTTCCAACTCGCTGGATAATGTGCAACTGATTTCTTTATATTCTAAATCGCTTCTGTTGCATTACTCTTTTTTTAGTAGAAGTGGGTGACTAAAGTGTGGCATGGGGAGGGCAGAAGTTTCTGGGGTTTGTGGCTCTCCTGGAATACAAGTATAAGACACTGGAGGGAGCTGAAAAGCAGACTGAAATCTATTTGTCCCATGTCACTCAACAGGCAACAGTTGGTCCCCCCCCCCCCCCGTTTTTCTTTTCCATCCTATTGATTTCCCTCAACTCAGAAGCTTCTCCAGTCCTCTGGTTCTATTGTTTGTTTTATTTGGCCAGAGTCCACAGCACTGGCCAATGGAAACCTTTGCATAGACTCCTTGCCTGGATTTCGTCCCTTTGTGACTCCTTTTAGCTCTGTAATTCTAATAATGATGAAGAAGCTAGAACGTGATAAAAAGTTTGCAGATATACTGTTTTTATCCTTCCCATAATACCCAATGCTGTTGATAAGCAATAGGACAAAATTAAATAATCTTTTTTACAATATAATAATAATAATAATAATAATAATAATAATAATAATAATATATGCTATTTATGAATATAAGTATTTTCCCTACAGTTTCCTTCCTCAACAGTAATAGCAACTTCAAGAAGATAAAACTGTCATGGTGAAACAATTGCTTTAAAACGAATAAAAGAACAATAATGGCAGAATGTAGAAAAGGGTACATTGTAATAATAATAGTTAAGGAGAAATGGCAGTATTGCTTAGTTGTATTAAATAGAATAATAAATGTGGAATATAATCTGGTAACAAGTAATAAGTAAGACCAAGTAGATTATGCCTCATAGGGAGGACTGAAAAATATCCTGAACTTTATTCTTTGAAAAATGAATAAATGGGCTTTTTTTTTCTCTCAGTTGATCGTTTTGTTGCGTCCCTGCTCAAGTTTTGGTTATGTCTGTGAATTTGATCACATAAACCATATTCCACAATCTTAAAAGCTATTCACGAATCCATTTTTTGTCCGATTTGCTTAGTAAAGGGTTATCAGGATTTATTTTATCTTCGGACTCTGCATTATTTAAATGACTTTGCCAACACTATTTGACTCATCCCATTAGGTGTCAACTACTATCTGAATATCAGTTTTGTAATAATTTTCTTTGTGGTTCATATGTGGAGTATTTCACACATGTTTGTCCATGTTTCACACATTTCACCAAACTTAGCCGCCGCTACAGAATATAGTAACTACCACTGAGTCTGGAATGCCCTCCCTAGAGAAGTCTGACTGGCGTCTACATTGTGATCTTTTCTGTAGCCAGCAAACACCTTGTTCTCCTCCCTTGTTCTCACCCTATATTTTGAAAATGTGTTGGTGCACTCCCGTTTTCCTCTGCTGTCGATTTTACCTTGAGGTCCTTTTCATTTCTTTCGCAGTCTTATTGTTATGTTATTTGTAATGGTTCTAGGGATTGCTTGTGCGTAAATAGCCTTTACTCCTGGCTAGCTTGCATGGTTGAACCCTTTCTGACAGAGCAGCCCCTATCTCGTGGCTGCCTCAGTCGCTGGCAGAATCCGTCAGTGGGCGTTTCTTAAACCGCTTCCAACATAAAAGCTGCTTGACGCCCAGTCTCCTCCCCCGTTGCCTGCGCGAAAGCTTTTTGCGCAAGGTGGGTGTGGGTAAAGGAGCACTAGTCCCCTCTCCAGTGGTCTCCTGCGAAGAGTCCTGGAGCCACCTCTCTGCTTCCTCTATCTCCTCCCCTTCTCCACTGGTGTTACACTGATTGCCTTCCCCAGCGTATGGGCTATCCCTCCTCCTACTGGGACCCTCTCCACCATCATCTGGGAGCCCTCTCACCTCCTCCTGCTCCGATGGCAGTTCCCTGACATTATTGTATTTTATATTTTTATCCTTGGTTTGCTGAAGAGCTCAGAGAGCTTTGGCTGTTGGCCAGCAGAGAAATGTAGTTAATAAGCAAAATGAAATTAAATAAGAAATAAATGAATCATTAAGAGGTTAACTGGAGTAGAATGTTGGAGGAAATGGAGGAAATGGAATATTTTCTTTCCAGTCACAATCTGTAGTTTTGATGTTGGTAGTTAGTAGGAAAGGAGAATGAGAATACAAGCCATAGCAGTGCCATAAGTGTCATTAGTTCTCCATTTGCCCTCTGGGGGAAGAGGTCAGGTGTTAGTATGCAGTTACAGGAGGTATAATCAATCCTAGCAAGCTTCACAATGCGCCCTAGAGAGCATCTCATAATCCTTCCCAATGCCAGTGTTGCTGTGGGAGTAAATTCATTAGCGTTTGCGAGGTGCTCAGTTACCATAGCGATGAGGTACCATATGGAGAGACAGGTCACAGTCTGCAAGCTTGTGTCCTTTTCTGCTTTGACAACGGGACCTGAGAACTTTGGAGGTGCATATGGCCAAAGGCATCAACCCCACATGGCTGTGTAATGCTAATCAGTAATTATCAGAAGTTTGCAGTCATTTATTCCAATACATTGCAAGGGGAATAATTCCACCACTTTTGTTTCGAATTTACAGCACTCTCTTTGTCACACAAGGATACACCAGCACCTAGTATTTAAAGATATGCTAATAGCTCTATGAGAGCACAAACTCACTCAAAGGTTTCCCTCCGGTACAGTGTTTGCGTCCTCTTCCTTCCAGCTGCCTCTATGTTCTGCGCTCTTCATTAAAATACTTAAAATGAGCTACAATTGATATATAAAACTCCATTTATAAGCAACCATGGCTGTGATTGTGGGTAAGAATGACCCTAGCAGGTGAAAGCCGTCTGAAATCGAAATGTCTGTTGTGAAAGACGACCAAGATAGGGAGTCATCTGTGTCTCTCGGGGCAAAGATATCCCAAACCACTGGTGCAGCCACTGAAACATTTATGTAGTCAATTGCAGCTGTCTTTCCTCTGGGCAAACCATCCCCAGGGATGTAATTACTTGTAGAAATGCACCGTGTGAACCAGTGGTAAACACAGATGCCCTTTGCAGTGACAGTCTCCCCAAAAAGTGCTGTAGCGATAATGAACATCGCTGCAACGGAAGCTGTCGTCTTGCAGGTTACATTCAAATGGCGCCCTATTCCATCTTCCTGACTTTTCCTTACCAGTTAATTCTCACAGACCTCAGCCTCCCCACCAACCCATTAGACCAGGGGTGGGGAACATTGTGGGCCAACTTTGACAGGGGGCAGGGCAATCCACATGTCAATCAGGTGAGGTAATCATGCTGTCACATGATTGGCAGGTGGATTGCCCCCCCCCCACTTGTCTCATTCTCAACATAAGAGGCAGAAAGAGGGAGCATGTGAAGGGCTGCAAAGCCTGCCCTGAGCTGATCCTGTCAACATTTTACCGTCTTCCCTTGCTTTTCCTTTGCCTCCTGCCCAGTGATGATGCAAAGGAATGCCAGCCTCTCTACGCCTTCACCAAAGCTTCCGCTGCCCTCAAGGTCTCTCCAAGCCTGCCTTCCTTCCGTCCTCACTCAGCCTCCCACTCTTGTCCCCATTGACCTCACCAAGCCTGTAGTTTATCCCTCCGTATTAAAATTCCCAGCACTCTTAACAAACTACAGTTTGCAGGATTCTCTGGGGGCAAACCATATGCTTTAAATGTGCTTTACATCTGACTACTGCATCACATCAGGATGCAGGTGGCACTGTGGGTTAAACCACAGAGCCTAGGACTTGCCGATCAGAAGGTCGGTGGTTCGAATCCCTGTGACGGGGTGAGCTCCCGTTGCTCGGTCCCAGCTCCTGCCAACCTAGCAGTTCAAAAGCACATCAAAGTGCAAGCAGATAAATTGGTACCGCACCGGCAGGAAGGTAAACGGTGTTTCCGTGCGCTGCTCTGGTTCGCCAGAAGCGGCTTAATCATGCTGGCCACATGACCCGGAAGCTGTACGCTGGCTCCTTCGGCCAATAAATCGAGATGAGCGTGCAACCCCAGAGTCGGTCACGACTGGACCTAATGGTCAGCGGTCCCTTTACCTTTACCTTACTGCTCACATCAATTGATGAACACACATATTGATATTTATTAATGATCACACACATTGATATTTTTGTTTTTCTAATTGTCTGCAGGGTTCCCCCCCCTTTTTATTCTGTTCTTCTTGAAAGCTACACAACCCCAAACTGGGAATTTAATGTGTGCATAATACCCATCATCTCCCCGGAAGAAAAATATCCACCCCACCACTTGGCCTACTAAACTTGGCTGTGGGAGGAAAAAGGAAATAAAGCCAAAAGTATCAGATTTACACAAGGGAGCCTCTGAATAATTGGCTGAAGCACAGCAGAGGGGAACAGGGAGCATTTAAATATATATCTATAGCTTGGTCTTTGTAGCAAATGGCAATGGTTTTGTGTCAAGAGATTAACCTAGAGGTAATGACCCCGAACATCTTCCTGGGATTTACAGTGTGAGCTTGCAAGTGAGGACAAAGGAAGGGGGTTGACATTCCAGCTAAGGTGCAGAAGCCAGAGCCAGTTAAACTCTCATTTTATAAGCCTATTTTAAAAAGTTCACGATCTTTTCATAGGCTACAGAAGAGCCATAAAATTATGATGCCTCGTTCAAATGGCGGGGAGTGTAACGCGTTTGGGAAATGGCAGAAGGAAGGCAAAAGCCTTCTTTTTCTCTCTCTCTGGCAGGTTTAAAAAGTTGTAGACGCTGGTGGTCTTTCTTTAAATGCCAGGCTGTGACCTGCTGCTAACTAGAGGGAAATGTATATTATTACTCCTGCGACATGCTGTTCATTCACAATGAATGAAGGACAAGCTGGAGACGGATTGTAGGAAAATACAACCAAACGCCAACCTGACTTTTTTGACCTCTGAGTACTAGTAAACAATTGCTTCCCTTGTGCTGCCATTTAGGAATATATTGACTTTTGACTCCTACTGACCGGAGTGTTTGCGATGTGTGGTAGAAAGCCTTACTTATTCCACACACTTATACCTTACCAATTGACTACAGGCCACCATTTTTGAAATATTGGCTGTACTACACGTTTTCTTAACATTCATTATATTTTAGGATTAGGGTTCCCAGGTTGACATTGCAGTGGTACCTCAGGTTACATATGCTTCAGGTTACATACGCTTCAGGTTACAGACTCTGCTAACCCAGAAATAGTGCTTCAGGTTAAGAACTTTGCTTCAGGATGAGAACAGAAATTGTGCTCTGGCAGCATGGCGGCAGCAGGAGGCCCCATTAGCTAAAGTGGTGCTTCAGGTTAAGAACAGTTTCAGGTTAAGAACAGACCTCCGGAACGAATTAAGTACTTAACCCGAGGTACCACTGTACAATCCAAGATGCTTCAAATGCATTTGTAGAACAGCAACTAATATTTTGCGGAAATAGAAGAATTGTCGCCATGCATCTTTTGGAAGATACTGACTTTCCATATTTGTTCCAGGCTGTTTTTGTGATGGAGGAGAGTTCTTGACTTCTTGTATGAGGGTTCCCAGGAAGCATCTGGCTTGGCTACTTTGGGGAAAAGATGGTGGAATACATGATGCCTTATTCTGATATGGCAAGGCTCTTAGGTTCTTACGTGGCATGGCTCCACGTTGTTTGGGGCTGATTCACATGACACCCTGCAAATGGCCAGATGTGGTTTGAGTGAACTTAAATATTCAAGATGGTTGCTTGACTGCTCAATCGGCCTCCTGTCTTTCCTATACAAACAAGCTGATAAAGCGACAAAGTGGTAAATCACTCATAGAAACCCTCGGCAAGTAATTCAGAAACCCACTCCTCATCATCATGATCATCATCACCCCTCTATTTGTTTACTGCCTTTGCACAAAAATCAATGCTGAAAGTGGTTAATAATAATAATAATAATAATAATAATAATTTATTTATACCCATCTGGCTCGGTTTCCCTAGCCACTCTAGGCAGCTTCCAGCAAAAGATTAAAAGTACATTAAAACATCAGTCATTAAAAACTTCCCTAGACACAAACAAAACACCACAAACAAAACTTCCCCTTCACAACAAAACACCAGAAAATCAACAATTAGAAGGATAACTCAAAATAGTGGTAATAATAAAACAGCAACGTAAGACCATGTAGAAAAACGGCATAAAAAGAAACAACATTATGGTACTATTAATGGCAACAGATGCTAGAAAACTCAAAAAGAAACAGGGGAGTTTGGTTTTACCTTGGTCCTGGAAGTTGTAGTCATTCCTTCTGTGAGTACAACAAATTAGCCAAGAATCAAATTAGTCTGGTCAAGTATCACGGCCTCAGCTTCTCCAGGGCCACAGTGCCTCTTGGGTGTCACCCACTAAGGTGGCATTAAGGCTTCCAAAGGCCAGGAGGCAGGTAGCCGGGAACACTAATTCTTTGAGGTTACATAATTATGAATGTGCATTTCAGGGAGAGGCAGCAGACTGGAGGAAGTCTCTTACATACAGCTGAAACATGCAGAGACCTCTCTAAACATGGTTTGGGAAGATAGTCTGGTACCGAAATGGACTGCACTGATAAGATGGGTTCAGAAAGCTTTAGAAACCCGCTTCCTTCGGGGCCTGTTAACTGTTTTTGTTTAAATTGCCACTTCCCCAAAAGTTACTTGTGAGTTACTGGGGTGGGATATGCATGTAATCCAGTGGGCAGCATGTGGAACTAGGACCACTGATTCCTGAATTTGAATCTCTGCTCTGCCATGAAGCTCCCTGGGTGGCCTTGGTCCAGTCAGTGTCTCTCAGCCAAATTTACCTCACACAGTTGTTGTAAGGGCAAAGCACTGCTCTGAGCTCCCTGGGTGAAGTAAGGTCAGCATAGAAATGTGATTGATGAATATCTTGCCCCCTGACCTTTCAGACCTGCTTGGTATGCCTTCCTCCTGCACGATTTTCTTTTTTGTGTGTAGGAGTGCCACTGCACACTAAACTTTGACATTCAAAGCCCCTTTGCCAGCGCTCTTCGGCGTAGCATCTGGGTTCTTCGCTTGACTGATGATTCCTGCTTGGGCATCTTGGTATTTGAGATAGCTCTGGACAGTGGAGGCCTCAGCTAGGTCATCTGTTCCTCAGCCTTTGAGCCATCCATGAGTGTGTAAATGCATTTTCAATTTAACCTACTAAGGTCTTGTTTATGTCCCAGGAAAATACTTTAAATGTAGCCGCTTTATACGGATCTGTAAAATTGTATATTCTGTTCCGTCTTGCAGATATCTGCATTCTCTCCCTCAATCTCCATTTTCTGTAGTAGCCAGTACAGTAGTACCTCCGGTTAAGAACTTAATTCGTTCTGGAGGTCTGTTCTTAACCTGAAACTTTTCTTAACCTGAAGCACCACTTTAGCTAATGGGGCCTCCTGCTGCCGCCACGCTGCCGCTGCATGATTTCTGTTCTCATCCTGAAGCAAAGTTCTTAACCCAAGGTACTATTTCTGGGTTAGCGGAGTCTGTAACCTGAAGCGTATGTAACCTGAACCTATGTAACCCGAGGTACCACTGTATTCACATTGATTCTAGGAAAACCTTCTAGTTAATCCCTTTTCTAATGAATCAGCAAAACCTTTCCTGAACCTCTTCTTCTAGGAATATATATTTTCCTCAACCTCCTTAAGGTTGATCTCACGTTAGAATTTTACATGTGTCAGCATTACAGATCCATGAAGGTCTATTGTGTTCTGCAGTAGCTATCTGCAATTGTAATCAGAAGTGGCCTCTTTGAGCCTGTCCATACCAGAGTTTACGATATGATACAATATGATAATCTTTATTGTCATTGTCCCATACAGAACAATGAAATTGAAAAATCTACATAAGACATTCAAAAACCAACAAGCCTGCTATCCCAGCTATCCCAACCTGGTTAGCCCCCTAAAAACTCTGATACCCCATTTTTAAATACAATATACTCCCATAGAGACTCCTTACACTGCATTTAAAACCAAAATCGCATTTGGTTTGAAACTGTTTCTCAGGCAGATAGTTCTAGTCTGTACCTTCTTCCAGAAGTCAGAAGCTGAAAGAGATCATTTCCAGGGTGTGTACTATCCTGCGCTATCTCTGCAGCTTTCTTATGACACCTGGAAGCATAGATTTGATTTACTGTATGTTTGCAGCTGTTTGCATTCCCATTTAATCGGCGTAGTCTAAATGACATTGCCCTCAAACAACTCCATGCTTTCTCCTATAAATTCAGGTTTACCCGATATGGGGACAATCCAATAAATTAGGGAAAATGGGGCTCCAAACCACTTCACTTGAGGTCAAAGACCATTTGTTTCAGTATTTTGGGGTGAGTGGATCCACTGTCACTTTCTGCAACCCCCCGTTCATTGCCCAATACATCCTCAAGGTTTCCATTTATTTTCTGGCCACATACAATGAAATTGGCAGAGTTGGGTAGAATAATGCAGGAACACTGATGAAGTGCCACAGAACAACTGATAAAGTACTGGACAATTTGGTGGTGTGCCACTCCGCACCTGACACCAGTCTCATGGCAGCTGCTTATTTGGAGGAAGAAGAGGAGAGGTGATTCAGCAGCAAGGTTGGTGCAAACACACCAGCAGATATAGTGGATTGGTTCCGCTGGTATGTTTGCACTGACCAGGGTTCAGGTGAGTGGTGGCACCCTATCATGCAACCCATCACTGTGCAGCTTTAGTGCATCAATGACCTGTTGCTGTATACAGACACAACAGGAAAAAAACAGTCAGGAGCCCTAAGCTAAAACTGTGCCACATTTTGTGAATATTTTTGCCTTGGAGATTTGTTTGTAGTTTTAATTAATCTTTGCTATATCGAAATAATCTCTGTAGGCTTCCAGCTGAAGGGAACTGGTCAAGCTGGAAGTCAGTGCTGCCTCAGGACTTTTTGTTTCCGTGGCAACCGTAACCATGGCTACCAGCATCTGTTTGGAGCTGTAAGGGGCAAGCATGTTCAAGCTCCTGTGCAAATGAAGCGATTCTCTGAACATGGTGTGCAATTTCCTTCCTAGCTAGGAAGCATTTGTCCGAGTCTGTGGACTCCAATTTTAAGCTAGAAGATTCTCCGATAAAAATGAGTGTGGTAAAGAACTATCTATGGGTGGAAAATTAAGGTACTTCATCAAAAGTCATAACTTAGAAATGGATCCTGGCGTTGTTGTTTTTTAAATTAGTTTTTGTAGAAGATTTTTGTGTGTGAAACAAACAAATAAGCAAGGAAAGGTACATATAGCAAACTGAATTCCCCCAACCCAACTCCGTAAGTGGCAGAAAAAACTGCACTCATTCATTTTCTCACACAAAAAGCCACAAATTCCTGCATCTCTCCTCCTCAGAATGAGGATGGGGAATTCCTAAAATAGAACTATACACAGCGGGTGGCGCTGTGGTCTAAACCACTGAGCCTCTTGGGCTTACCGATCAGAAGGTTGGCAGTTCGAATCCCTGCAATGGGGCGAGCTCCCGTTGCTTGGTCCCAGCTCTTGCCAACCTAGCAGTTCAAAAGCATGCCAAAAAGTGCAAGTAGATAAATAGGTACTTCTCCGGTGGGAAGGTAAACGGCGCTTCCATGTGCTGCTCTGGTTTCTGTGTTCCGTTGCTCTAGAAGCTGCTTAGTCATGCTGGCCACAGGACCCGGAAAAACTGTCTGCGGACAAACGCCAGCTCCCTTGGCCTGTAAAGTGAGATGAGCACCACAACCCCAGAGTCGTCTGTGACTGGACTTAACTGTCAGGGGTCCTTTACCTTTACCTTTATATCACCAACCAAGTGCACCACATAATCCCATACGTCCTAGAAGACAGAACGAAACAATGGGTGCACATGGAGATAGAAAAATGGGTCCTGTTGATGGAAACCTGGGTTACTGAAGGAGGAAATTGCCCTCTCCTCCTCCTCCTCCTTCTATGTTTACAACTCTAAAAGGTAAAGGTAAAGGGTTGCGGTGCTCATCTTGCTTTATTGGCCGAGGGAGCTGTTGTACAGTTTCCGGGTCATGTGGCCAGCATGACTAAGCCACTTCTGGCGAACCAGAGCAGCACATGGAAACGCTGTTTACCTTCCCACCAGAGCAGTACCTATTTATCTACTTGCACTTTGACATGCTTTCAAACTGCTAGGTGGGCAGGAGCAGGGACCGAGCAACGGGAGCTCACCCCGTCACGGGGATTCGAACCACCGACCTTCTGATCGGCAAGTCCTAGGCTCTGTGGTTTAACCCACAGCGCCACCTGCTTTACACATCCACACATGCTTTAAAGACACTCTTTCCTTAACATCACCAATGAAAACTACATCTGAAGGAAAAGCCTCTCTCAAACTAGGTGCTGTTGTTTTGTTTTTAGCTGGATGAGACTTTCTATGGGGAGAGGGGAGGAAATTATCGTTCTTGAGTTCTGGATTTTTATCCTTTGCCTTACCTCCTCTTTGATGTCAACCATCGTGGCCCAGCTTACATGGCATAAAATGCAGCTCAGCCCTCTCTGATCTCTAGAGTAGGTTGCCTAATGAAGCAGACAACAGCCGCCCCTCTTGTGCAAAGCCACAACCTCAGTCCCCTTGGGTTTTCCTCCTCGCCTGCCTCCCCCCCACCCCAAACCCGTGGCCTGTGCTCTGTGCTTTGCCCCTCATTAGCAAATGCTAGCTCTAGGCCTGGCAGATTTGCTGAGCGACAGGCTGTCAGACTCGCTCATCTGGATGACCCAGGCTCACCGCCTCTCTGTTGCCATGGGCTATGAAATATCCTCGGAGTCGAGAGTGGATTTCATGCTCTTTATTCAGCTCATAGTGATGAGGAGGAATGGAAGTTCCCCCAGAATGTCTGCTTTATATACATTACTTACACACAATGGGCCCCACATGATTGGCTAATTCCGGGATTCACCTGTAGGCCAATCAGGTTGCGGATTCACTTCCACCTGGAGCTGGATTGGGTGGCCCCTGTGGACCACTCAGACTGCTGCATTCTGGGTCCTATTGTTCTAGGACCAATCAGACTGCTGTAGTCTGAATCCTATTGTTCTAGGACCAATCAGACTGCTGCATTCTGAATCCTATTGTTCTTTTTATTTATTTATTTAATTTTTATTAGTTTCAATTCATTATACAACACCAAACATTAAGACAACAGAAAAGACAGAACAAAAAAAATAGAGAAAAACAACAAAGAAAAAAGAAACATTGCATAACATAAAACACCAACAGATTAAACTTACAATAACTAAATAACTAGATGACACAACAATAATTGACTTCCCTTCAACTCGGTTTCGGAATATGTTACAAAGGGTTTTCTATCTGCAGTTTCGTTTTCTTAAAACTCTTTACGTCGCGGGCGTTACATCAAGCCTACTGTGATTTTTAAATTTTTTGCATCTGTTTCAATATATGTCATAAATTTATTCCACTCATTATTAAACTTTGTACCTTTTTGGTTTCTTATTTTTAGTGTCATTTTTGCCAATTCTATATAATCAAATACTTTAGATTGCCACTCATTTATAGTTGGGATTTTTGATGTCTTCCAGTTTTGTGCAGTTAGTGTTCTAGCAGCCACTGTTGCATATTGGAAAAGTGTTTGGTCTTCCTTTTTAATTTCTTCTCCAATTATCCCCAGAAGGAAGGCCTCGGGTTTTTTTGTGAGGTATATTTATGGTATATTTAAATATTTAAGGTATATATTTAAGGTATATTTAAATATTTTTTTTAATTCATTGTAAATTATTTCCCAAATTACTAATTACTTCACAAGACCACCACATGTGGTAAAAATTGCCTTCCTTAATCTTACATTTCCAGCATAATTTGTCTCCGGTTTTGTACATTTTTTCTAATTTTACAGGCGTGATGTACCACCTGTACATCATTTTTTCCATGTTCTCTCTAAGTGTTGTACATGCCGAGAATTTCATACCTTTATTCCAAAGTTTCTTCCACTTATCAAACTCTATGTTGTATCCAAAGTCTATCGCCCATTTCACCATTACTTCTTTTATTTCTTCATCTTTGGTGTCCCATTCAAGCAGTTGGCTGTACATTTTTGATAGGAGTTTTGATTTGTTTTCTAATATTTCTACCTGGAATCTGGATTTTTTTTCGTTCATCCCAATCTTTTTATCTTCAGTCTATAAAGCATTGATTTGATGAAATTGGATCCAGCCTGTCAGTTTATTCTTTATCTCTTCATATGGCCTAATCTTCCATCCATTTTCTGTTTTTACTAGCAAATCTTCATAAGTCCATCTTTCTCCTTCAATATTTATTTTTTTTATTGTTAGGATGTCGATTGGTGATAACCACCAGGGGGTGTTTCTTTCCAATAGTTTTTTGTTTCTCTCCCATACTTCCAGCAGTGGCCCTCTAATAATATGATTAGAAAATCCTTTGTGGACCTTTTCCTTATTACGCCACAGGTAAGCGTGCCAGCCAAATCTTATATTGAAGCCTTCTAAATCTAACAAGTCTGTGTTTTTAATAGTAATCCAATCTTTAACCCAGCAAAGGCACGAGGCTTCATAATACAACTTCAAATTTGGAACCGCAAATCCTCCCCTATCTCTTTGATCCGTAAGTAATTTGAATCTAATTCTTGGCCTTTTTCCTTGCCAAATAAATTTAGAGAGTACTTTCTGCCAATCTTTAAATACTGAGGTTCCCCTGATTATCGGTATATTTTGAAATAGAAACAGCAATTTCGGTAATAGGCTCATCTTAATTGCCGCCATTCTTCCCGACCAAGAGAGTTTTATTCTGTTCCAGGTATCCAGATCCTTCTTTATTTCTTTCCATGTGTTTGTATAATTGTCTTCCATTAAATTTATATTCTTCATCATTAGCCAAATTCCCAGGTATTTTACTTTTTTAGTTACTTTAATCCCAGTCTGTGATTCAAGGTGGTTTTTTAGCTCTTCTTTCATATTTTTAGTTATCATTTTAGTTTTTGTTCTATTTAATTTGAAGCCGGATAGCTTTCCAAATTCTTCTAACAGATCTATCACTTTACTGACACTTTTTTTTTTTGATCTTCTAACGACAACATAAGATCATCATTGCAAGTTCTTTAATCATTTTTTCTCTTATGTTCTCGTTTGCTTCTTCTGCTACGCCTCTAAATGCTATTGTTCTAGGACCAATCAGACTGCTGCCTTTTGGATCTTATTCAACTCAGTACATAACAGGCTACTTCTGCGCTCTGCTCTTAGCTTGAGTGAGAGAGCTTCGTGATACCACAACCGGCAGGAAAAAGAAGACTCTAGCTGGGATTTCAAAGGCTTGGCACAACACAAGACTCAGACTGATGGGCTGGTTTGCAGGAAGGAAGGGGCACGAGTTCACGAGGAAATCAAAAGACGGGGCTTTAGTAACAATAGAATGAATCTATGGCTGCATATGGAACATGAGAGAAATTTACTAAGAATATTTCTCCACCAGTGTATTACTGGTGGAATGAGCTGCCCTCTCCTCCCTGCTTATGTTGTTCTGGGGGTTCTCCTGTCCCCCAAAAGCCAAATTGTGGGGCAAGAGGGGCTTGCAGGGGGAGGAGAGGAGGAAAGCCCTGTTGCACTAGCAGAAGGCCTTGCACAGTTTTCCCACTGCAGTAATGGGACTGATTTGTGCAGTCACCTGTTTCTTTCCAGGAAAGTGCTATTTCCATAATCGCAGCCACCAGGAGGTGGCGTGTTAGACATTTGTATGGAAGTTCCCTCTTACACCCTTTGAGTAGGGGTGTAACAACCCGATTTAACATTTATGTGCTTTAATCCTGGCATCAAGTCGATGAATGGCCTGCCCGTCATGACTCTTGTCCCTTGGAGTTCCCTCACATTGCAGCGCGGAGAGGACTGCTGCGACAGAAACGGGTCCCTTTTTCCATTTCCTTGATGTTTTGGCGTTGAAACTGTCCCATTACGTCTGGGCTTAAATTCATTTTGTGCTCCTATTCATCTGACCTCTCTTTTGTTTTTTAAATCTACAGCCACCTCCACAGATATACGATAAGCAGCTGGATGAAAGAGAACACACAATCGAAGAGTGGAAAGGTAATCTCATTTTTTTCAAAAAGGCAGGGGACCTGATGCTTCTCTGAATGTCCTTCTTCTCCGTTTCTTCCCTCATTTTTCTGTTGAGGACCACATCCCCTGGTTCATTCTGCTAGAAGACACATGTAGGTGGGGCAGGACCTGGTGGTGGGTGGAGCCAAAGCCGGTGGGGGGCAGGTCCAGAGCCAAAAGTGGGCGGGGGTCACCCTTTATTTCCTTTTGCCACCAATTTTTCTCTTTCTTCCTTTTCCTCCCCCCCAATAGGCCATCAGAGTAGGAACAGATTATTCTTGCTAGAGGTCTGGTCCATAGCTATCAACCTTCCCTGTTTTTGAGGGAAATTCCCTTATTCCAGCGCCGTTTCCCGCTGCTTCCCGCTGCTATCCCAGATTGTTAGATATCCCATAGACTGTCCCTGGGACATGTGAGGCTGCTGATCCCTTATTTTCAAATCTGAAAGTTGACAGCTATGGTCTAGACTTCTGATCACTTGCGGAGGCCTTCCCCTCCCCCACTTCTTCTTTCTGCGTGGAGCTAGCGTGGTGTAGTGGTTAAGAGCGGTAATCTGGGGAACCGGGTTCGTGTCTACGCTCCTCCACATGCAGCTGCTGGGTGACCTTGGGCCAGTCACACTTCTCTGAAGTCTCTCACCCCCACTCACCTCACAGAGTGTTTGTTGTGGGGGAGGAAGGGAAAGGAGAATGTTAGCCGCTTTGAGACTCCTTCGGGTAGTGATAAAGCGGGATATCAAATCCAATCTCTTCTTCTTCAAACTCTTCTTTCATGGCTCCATCATCAGATAAATTGTTAAAAATGGCTGTGGACTAGTAACTTTCACAGACTCCTTTCCAAGGCTGATAATTTATTGAGGTCTTCTATTTGCGCTTTCTTTGAATGGTGCTGGGGGGGAAGCTAGCAACTCCTCTCCAACTTTGTAACTGGCTCTGTTGTCTCTTGCAGAATTAATCTACAAGGAAGTAATGAATTCCGAAGAAAAGACTAAAAATGGTGTAGTAAAAGGACAGCCTTCTCCCTCAGGTACTCATTCCCAGTGAATGACCATTTTGTGCTCGCTGCAAGCTCCATCGTACAGTGATGGATTCTCACCAAAGTGTCTTAATCTGCTGCTATTAATTCAGACATAAGCAGCCGCAGCTTTGAGGCTGAACATTACTTTTAGACAATTTGGTACATGGAACTGAAGATGAATTGCATTAATTGAACTCCAGATTCTTATTTTTCTTTTTTTGTAAAGGCGGCATGAGAGTCTAGGTTACTGTCAGGACTTTGGATGGATGGACACAGTTGTTTCAAGTCTCTATACTGATTCCATCCATCCATCCATTTATCCATCCATCCATTCCTTTATTATGGCCAATGACCAGCATTTTATTGCATCCATAGATAAATCATTTGGGTTCGTGTACTTGTAGCTAGCCAGTTCCTTAACCATGATTTAAGGGTGAGCTGCTCCCTTTCAACTGCATCTCACCCCAAACTGCAAATTCACCCTGCCAAGAATAACCACAGCTAAAGATTATCTTTGCACTTACCTTAATTGTGATTAATGCCAGTCCTGCTTCAGTTCTGAACCTCCAGTCAGAAATCTGCTTGCCAGCTGAGAAACTAATAAATCTCTGTTTTTGTGCTGCCTGTCTGGGACAGGGGGAAATTGTCAAAGACCGGATAAGCTGCAACCCAGCTTAGGTCGCCAGGTTTTTCTGGGCTTACTTAATGGTCACTAGGTCCCCTTTGAACCAGAGTTTAGGAACCATTGTGATAACAGGATACTGGACTAGATGGGCCTTTGGGCTGACCTAGCAGTGCTGTTCTTGTGTTCTTATGAAGCCAACTAAACATTTGCCTCGCCTGACTCCACCTAGGTACAGTCACAGGTGCAAAGCACCCTCCAAACTGTGCAAGCAATTGGCAAGGACAAGGCACAAAGAAAATTTGATGATAGGTTGCCAGATTAGCAATGAGCCCAATGGAGTTTTTCAGTGCCACGCACATTGATTTCAGTTCTGGTGACAGAAAGGCGATTCAACAGATTCTTGGAGAGCAGAAAGTGAAAAGCAAAGCATGCAGGTTTGATTTAAGAGCTTCCTGCATGTGCCCGGCGTCATCTTTCTTCAAGATGGAGTGGGTATCAGAATAAATCATGGTCCACAAGCACATCTGTCACACAGAGCTGTGTGTGTTGGGTGATTTATGTGTAACAATAACAGAGTTTGCTTGCGTGGGGAAGTAATTTGCAAGGACTAATTAAGTATTGGCTTTCATCTAAAATGGATCATCGCCTAAAATGGAGCATCATGGGTTGGGGGTGGGGCCTCTAGACAAGTTCAGGCTGGGCGTTGGGGGCTGCAGGGGAAGAAGAGGAAGCCTCATTGAACAAGCGAAAGTCTGCTTGCGTGATGTTGGAATATCACCCTTTTTTCATTTTATTTCCTCAATCTTGATATATTCCAGTGTTTTCCTTCCATTTACATTTTCAGCTCCATGCAGTTTGATGGTTTGGGTTGTAGTAAATTTTAATAAGGGACGGGGAAACCAGCTATTTGATGAAGCGATATTTTTTTCTGGGCTACTTTATTTCTCTAATAGGGGTGGGTAGGAGGGAATGTTATCAGTGGAAAACATGAGAATGCTCCACTCAGTCAATTAAAATTAAAGATGGTGGGAGCATGGGGCAGTGAAGGAATGATCTACCGGTGCATTATAACTGGAGAAGAGTAATACAAGTTTGGATATGCAGCCCATTCCTGCAGCAGTCTGTGCCAACATTGGAGCCAGTGTGGTGTAGTGGTTAAGAGCAGTAGTCTCGTAATCTGGTGAACCGGGTTTGCGTCTCTGCTCCTCCACATGCAGCTGCTGGGTGACCTTGGGCTAGTCACACTTCTCTGAAGTCTCTCAGCCCCACTCACCTCACAGAGTGTTTGTTGTGGGGGAGGAAGGGAAAGGAGAATGTTAGCCGCTTTGAGACTCCTGAAGGGGAGTGAAAGGCGGGATATCAAATCCAAACTCTTCAACATTGCAAGAAACTGTCCCATATCTGTGGTTCCCCGAGGACTATGGGAGAACTGCAAAAATGTATAATATAAAAGGCACTTGGATTTTTTTTTGAGGGTTCACTGGTTGTATTAGAAAAATAAACCTATACAAAGGTATAAATCCCAAACTTCACAAATACAGAATCCACTCTCTATGTAATTTAGCTCTTAACCTCAGCCACCATAGAAAATGACAGACGAGGCTCTCACCTGGGAAGCCTCTTCCCTCCCAATCTCTCATCTTTGGAGATCTTCACTTCCCCACCTCTCACTCAAGGTCCTCCCACCATATTTTATATATATATATATATATATATATATATATGCAGGTTTTGGTGTCCTCGGGTGTCTTCCCGTGTAAAAGTTGGGGTGTCTAGGCGACGTTTCGACGAGGTCTCACTCGTCATCTTCAGGCTGGTGCTTTCGGCTTCTTGTTACTGGAACAGAGCAGGATCTCAGTGTTTGAGTTCCTATAAATACTGTTGAGGAGGTGTGGTGTATAGCCTCCAATGTTCTGGGCAGAGAGGAGGTTCCCAGGCTAGTGTGCCTTTTCTTCTTTTGTTCCTTAATTACTTGAGGGATATCTTGAGTGATTTCTTGAGTGATTTCCTGAATCCCACTTAGGTGGGTCATTAGGTGTGGATTAGTTGCTAAAGCCTTCGTGTCTTGAACTCTTGAACTTTGTGAAGAGTTTTTCTGAGAAGATGGCTGTACTGCACTTGGTTGTGCTCTGGCTTGGCTTCGTGTATAGGGGCGAGCTGTGGTTTTGTGGCCTGTGCCAGCCAAATCTGTGTAGGGATTGCAGGGGGGTGCAGCATCCGGAGGTGCCACCCTGGTTTGGCTACTGGATGGTGTCTGTAATTTATCTGTGGAGAGGGTCTGGGTTTGGGTCTGGTGTGGTTGATTGGTGATGGCGTTCTGTGTGCCTCTGGATCTGGTGTCAGATTTTGTGGGGAGGGCTAATTTCCAGATGTCTGGCAAGCGGGATGTGTCGTCACGCTTGTTCATGTTGTGAGGGTGTTTCTCTATCTCGATGGCTTCCATGATTATTCTCTTGTGGTGATGTTCCATGTTAAAGAGCAATTTGGAATCTGCAAAATTAATTTTGAAACTTTGAAACCAATGCTTTAGACAAGTTTTAACTTTGAAACCAATGCTTTAGACAAGTCAGAACACAAACCCAAACTTTGGCTCAGATATGTTGACGACACCTTTGTAATTTGGCCACACGGGAAGGAAAAACTGGATAGCTTCCTCACACATCTCAACAGCCTACACCCCAAAATACAATTCACTATGGAAATAGAAGCCAACAACCAACTTCCCTTCCTTGACGTCCTAATCTACAAAAAACCTGATGGCTCCCTAGGACACACTATCTACCGGAAAAAAACACACACCAACCGCTACTTACATGCACAATCACACCACCACCCTGCACAAATAAACTCCGTAGCCAAGACTCTCATCTCCAGAACCAAACGCCTGGCTGACGAAGACCACTTGACAACTGAGTTACAGAATCTCTCAAATGTGTTAATTGCCAATGGATACCAGCAAAACAGGGTTACGAAGCTAATCCAAAAAGAAACACCCCCCAAAAACCAAGACACAGAAGAAAACAATGGCATAGCCCTCCTTCCTTATATCAAGGGCACTACAGATAAAATTAGCAAAATCCTCCATAAACACAATATCAAAACAGCCTTTTGCACCAACCAAAAAATAGCCAATATCCTCAGAAACCCCAAGGATAAAATTCAGTTGGAAAACCAAGGGGTCTATGAAATACCCTGCAAAGTCTGCCCAGCCACATACATTGGACAAACAAACAGACGAATAAATGCACGTATCGCAGAACACAAGAATGCCGTCAAAAAAGAAGAAAAAACTTCCTCTCTTTTCCAACACATGAAAGAAACAGGACACGAAATTAATTTTGCAGATTCCAAATTGCTCTTTAACATGGAACATCACCACAAGAGAATAATCATGGAAGCCATCGAGATAGAGAAACACCCTCACAACATGAACAAGCGTGACGACACATCCCGCTTGCCAGACATCTGGAAATTAGCCCTCCCCACAAAATCTGACACCAGATCCAGAGGCACACAGAACGCCATCACCAATCAACCACACCAGACCCAAACCCAGACCCTCTCCACAGATAAATTACAGACACCATCCAGTAGCCAAACCAGGGTGGCACCTCCGGATGCTGCACCCCCCTGCAATCCCTACACAGATTTGGCTGGCACAGGCCACAAAACCACAGCTCGCCCCTATACACGAAGCCAAGCCAGAGCACAACCAAGTGCAGTACAGCCATCTTCTCAGAAAAACTCTTCACAAAGTTCAAGAGTTCAAGACACGAAGGCTTTAGCAACTAATCCACACCTAATGACCCACCTAAGTGGGATTCAGGAAATCACTCAAGAAATCACTCAAGATATCCCTCAAGTAATTAAGGAACAAAAGAAGAAAAGGCACACTAGCCTGGGAACCTCCTCTCTGCCCAGAACATTGGAGGCTATACACCACACCTCCTCAACAGTATTTATAGGAACTCAAACACTGAGATCCTGCTCTGTTCCAGTAACAAGAAGCCGAAAGCACCAGCCTGAAGATGACGAGTGAGACCTCGTCGAAACGTCGCCTAGACACCCCAACTTTTACACGGGAAGACACCCGAGGACACCAAAACCTGCATTCCTGTACCCGTGAAAATCTACGAAAGCAAATATATATATATATATATATATATATTGCCACCTTCATGTGGGTCCCCAGTAGCACCCCAGAAGGGGAGATTCCGTGTGGTGCCTCCCCCTAGTGGTGGCTCCTCTGACAATCATCCACTGATAATCATCTGACAAGAAGCCATACTGAGGCCATGCCTCTGAAAACAGCAGGCCGGTTTCTTATGTAAGATTTTGTTTTTATGTCTGGAGGATTCTCAAATACAAAATGGGTAGACTATGCATCTTTTAAGAGTGGGGCATGTGCATTTAAATGTGCATATATTTTTATTTATTTAAAAATAAACCATCCTGACAATATAGATGTGGGGTTTGAACACAATCAGTGGTGTAGCATGGGGGCACGGGAGCGGTTGCCCCAGGTGCAAAATTGTTAGGGGCACATAATTTCAACGCCCGTTGCTGCCTCAATTCAGGTGTGTTTCTTCCGTTGCTGGGCTCTGTTGAAAATGGCTTCTCCATGTGAACCAGGAAGTGACCTCTGTTTGACATGGACGCCATTAGGCAGTTGAATGTCCATCCATACTCCATCTGTTTCCCTCCCCCCCCCCCCCGCCATGTGGCCCCAGGCTCTGGCAACCCATGCTATGCCACTGAACACGATTAGCGACTGTTTTCCTTCCATTCACACTTTTTTGGATCCTGATCATAATACAGACATACATACATAAATACTGAATTGTGCTGGAGCTGAAGCAACTTCTCTTGTTATCTCTCAAACATTCCCAGGGCTTTCAGGTTGAATCACGCCGGTGTTCATTTTCTTAGCACAGGTGCAGCAGTGAACAGCAGCGAAAGCCTCCCTCCATCCTCATCCGTCAATGACATTTCCTCCATGTCCACAGACCAGACCCTGGCGTCAGACACTGACAGCAGTTTGGAAGCTTCTGCAGGGCCCCTCGGTTGTTGCAGGTGACTAGCCGCCTGCCTGCGAAACCCGACGTTCTTCAGGAGATGATGTAATTTAGGGGAGGGGGGGAAGAATCATTGTGGTCATAAAAGAATTCGATGATGGCAAGGAAGAGAAAAAAAAATTAAAGGAAAAACAAACACACATAATGATTAAATAAAACAAAACCCTTTCAGCCTGCTTCTCTTAAAAGAGTTATGTAAATGCAGCTAAGCTCAAGTGTATATTTAACTTAATAGTTGCTCTGCTTTGGTCTTCTTCCGATGATGCTTACTGCAAAACGAGAAAAAAAGGGGAAAAGGAGCCCTTTTTCATAAATTTTGCAAAACTTTAATGGCTGCAAAACCAGCAACTGCAACTGTCCTTTTTCACGTTGGCATGACAAGGTGGCCAGAACCCCAACCCTTTATGTGTATACATGTGTGCATATCTAACCCTTTCTGCTTCTGTTTTCAGCAGATGTACAGAAAACTGCACATGTATCTCGGTGTACATACATGCAAATATGCATTTGAGGATATATATGCAGCTGTGTGTGTACCTGTATCTAAAGAGCAGGAGTCCATATGTGTGCACACAGCCCGCAAGTAGACAACTGAACCTCCTGGGGGTTTTTTTAAATGCAAATTTCACCTGTAATATAATTCTCATTGTACAGCCTGTTTAGTTGGTCCTTGGGTTAATTTAAATAAGTAGGGGAAAAGTCAAACCGAAGCTCTCTCAGAATCTTGATGATGTAGAGTCCTATATTTCGGCACTGTTTTTAATAGCAGTTTGTTTGGAGGAATAATAGAGGAAGGAGGTTCAATGGGATTGTCCTTGGTAAATGCTGATGGATTTCGAGTTGTTGTTGTTGTTTGAATGAATATGTATGTTGAGCTAGGGGAGCTGTCAGGAGAGAGGCCTGTTTGTGTGGATGCAGGATTCTGGACCAGGGGCTTCTCGGGCACTATATTTCCAGGAACCTCCACTGCCTTGTGTGACTGCGTTCATTTTTTAGATAAAGGCTGTAAGAAATGGATCATATTGGGTTGGCCAGGGTCAAGCAGAGTAGTTCCCTAAATGAGGGGAAGTCGGCTTGTAGAAGTTCTGTGAGAGCCAGTGTGGTGTAGTGGTTAAGAGTGGTAGTCTCGTAATCTGAGGAACCGGGTTCGCGTCTCCGCTCCTCCACATGCAGCTGCTGGGTGACCTTGGGCCAGTCACATTTCTTTGAAGTCTCTCAGCCTCACTCACCTCACAGAGTGTTTGTTGTGGGGGAGGAAGGGAAAGAAGAATGTTAGCTGCTTTGAGACTCCTTCGGGTAGTGATAAAGCGGGATATCAAATCCAAACTCTTCTTCTCCTCCTCCTTCTTCTTCATCTGATATGGTCCTGGGAATCTATTAGGCAAGAAAGGTTGTAAACTTCTTCTTTTGTAGTAAAACTCATGCTGGTGTTGGGGAGCAGGCTCCTGAATCAAGGCAGAAGTGAAAGGTGAATGATATTGAGTGGAGGCAAATAGAACACCTGTGTTTGTTGTTCCCAAACCCTATCATTTATTTGGTCATGATGAAGGACCTCTAGGTGGTCGCAGTCTGGAAGACCTTCACAAGAGAGAGGTCCTCCATAACCAGAACTGCTGCTTATTGGCAGATAGGCTTCTCATTGGGACGGCCTCTCTGTGCATGTAGAATGCTCCAGTTGGAGCGACAAGGCAAGGGAGTCAGATTTTTAAAAAGGGGTGTTTCTAATGTATATTTATTACGTGTATAGCTGTTTAGTGCATCAAAGAAAGGAGGTTTGGAGCAGCACCAACCTAGGCTGCGAACAACTCCAACTCCAACTTTTTTTTTTAAAAAAATGCATCTTAACTATTCCCAACATTAATTGGAAGGACAGTGAATGGCTAGCTGCTTTCAGCTTTACAATTTCCCTCTTTGCCACCTTTTCATTGCAACACATAATCTGAAATTTCCCCAGGCCTACACAAGGAGTGACCTGACTCACCCCCAACCAGAAATCAGATATACAGATTCTACAGAGACATGAAGGGATGGCAACCCAACATTTTTTATTTTATTTTTTGAGAATCTGAGGTGTCATGTACTACACTATGTTGAAATTTGTCCAGGAGACCAGGAGTCAAAACTTTAGGGATAAACCTCTAAGAGTCAGCCTTTATGCCATAATCAAATGGCACAAAATACAAACACAACTCTTAACATTTATTTCTGGTCAGATGTGAAACCAGCCATTCTTAACATGGTTGAATAGTGTGAAAATAAACTAATTGTTTTTTTAAAAAAAAATTTAAGTGCTAATAATGTTTTCATGAAGGCAAATAAATAAACATATGTGTAAAAAACCAACAACCACAATGTAACCCCTTTGAGTGACACCAGCTAGACCAGCCATGGCCAAACGTGGCCCTTCAGCTGTTTTGGGACTACCACTGGTCCTGTTAACTAGGGATGATAGGAGTTATAGTCCCAAAACAGCTGGAGGGCCAAGTTTGGCCACTCCTGGCCTAGACTAAACCACACATTCTTTCTCTTCTGAAAGGGGGCCATAAACAAATTTAGAAGCATATCCTTCCTGAAATAGTTATGACCAGACAATTTAATTTCCACTTATTAAATAAAGATGTAGGGCAGGTAGAATTTTCCTTAACTAAAAAGGAACAGAACACTTTTCGTTAGTGCAGTATGTATAGCAGCAATAAGCAAAAAGTCACTACTGCAAAAATAATAATAATAACTAAATAAAAATAAATAGCAATATAGGGGGAAATCTATCAACTGCTGCCGGCGCATCACAGTTACCGCATGCATCTTCCATTGAAATGGAAGCCACAAAGCAGCTTTGATTGATTTCCCGCGTATTCTTTCTGAAAGCCATGAAACAATATCCATGTGCGGCACCAACCTTAACTCGGCCCACATGAAATCCCAATGCACAAGAAATGGCAGTACTTTAATGGGACACAGTAGTGCACTGAGGATGCCACGAAGGCAATAACAGAGAAATGACGCTCTAAGCAATAATGGCAATAATGGCATCTGCTAGCTGTGTATTTTGTTGCCCAGATATAATGGGCAATTAAAAAAAAAAGCCACTTTCCACTGTCCACTGTTTTGGTGCTGAGACCACAGGTAACAGGGAGCCTTTTGGAACTGAAGACCATTAGCTTGTCAATATCAGAAGCCACAATCCATAACAGCATTGAAGCATCCAGACTCGCTGGTGATACTAAGTTACTCAGGGGCGGAGGGCGAAATCCCATCGGAGAGTTTCAGAAAACTCTCCTGAATGCGTGGCTGGGGAATAGAATGGCAGATGAAGTTCCATGTAAGTGCCAAGCCATGTTCATTGGGAAAAGATAAAACGAAAGTCAGTAATCTGCAGCCAGCAAGGAAAGACAGATAACCTTGAGATCATAGAGTGTTTACTGAAAACATCGGTTGACTGTACTGCAGCTGTGAAAAGGGCAGATGTGGTGTTAGGAATTATTAGGCAAGAAACTGGAAACCAAGCAAGCACAGATCCTGAAACTGTTACAGAAATCTGTAGCCCACCCTCATTTAGAGGTGTCATTCTGACCGACTGACATAGCAAAAACGATATAATCAGAATATAGAAAAGAATGAGGGGATCTAAAATATTTTCAAGGGCCTTCGTTTCTTTCTTAGGGTGACATGTCTAAAAAGTTAGGGGGCTTGGCTTAGGGAACAGAAAATGTAGCATGGGCCTGACAGAGACATCTAAAACAATTAACACTTTGGAATAAGCATGTAAAGAGAGAAAGTATCTCTTTCTAAATACTGGTGCTTGAGGAAGGTTGTCCGACGGCATCCAGGGAATCTGATTGGCAATGATTCCAACCAAAGAAAAATAAACATTTCACTAACTAACATACACAGGACGGCTTTTTAAAAGGCTTTAAACACAATTCAAGAGAATTGTCCATCACTGTTCATCTATCTTGTTGCCATTTCAGACATTCTAGTGTATGTAGGTCAGATGAAAAGATGATGAAAGCAAGGGATCGGCAGTTAGCGGGAGTCTGCTGCCTTGCCTTAAATTTAGCTTCTGAAATTTTGTCTGTAAGACACAGTTCTGTAAATTTGGTCCTGCCTATACAAGCGGCAGATGATTGAGCCACCCATAATTCGCCCGTTGGAAGATAGCAACCCGGTCAGTGCTGTTGTAGCAGGTCCAGCCTGGAAGGGAGGCCGTAAATAGCCTTGTTAATGCAAATATATATATATACATGGAGTGCAGAGACAAAATGGGAGCTGAGAAGTGAATATCCTTCCCATGGCATATCTGCCCTTTGACTTTCAGGCCGCACTCTCATATCTGTTCTTCTAAGTCTTGCTGGCCCTGTAACATACCTTCCTCAAGTGCTTTGGCCTGCCTGAATTGCATCTTTGAATTGTGATAATCCATCTTGCTTGGCTGGATGGAGAACGGGGTGGGGTGGAATAGCCTCATGACTTCTGCATGGCTGCAATGTAGCCTTCTTAGCAATGGTAAGAGGCACATATATTTCCATCCCTCCCCCCAGTCACCACTAGCACTAACCACTAGGAAGGTTTCCTGAAAGGGAATATAACCCTCAGACAGAAAAGGGTTCCTCACCCCTGTTCAAAGAGGTGGTGCTCTAGAAGATACCCTGACATTTGCACCAAAACCTAAGAGCTGCTGTCTCAGAAGGCAGGGCTAGGCACATTCGATGTATGGCTCATAGCAGCAAGTTCTTGAACCCCAGCCAATCACAAATACGTTTTGCTAGTGTTATTGACGTTGTTTTTCATTTCCTCAGAATACTCAGGGGTTTCAGCTTTTATTCAGGTGGCAACCTCCCAATTCATCTTGAATGCTTTAGGTGAAATTTGGCGTAAGCACATGCAGCCACCCCCCTTTTCTCCCTCCAAATATTTAGAAACATTTTTAAAGTTGGTGGACTGAATAAAACAAAGGTCCAACAGTGGTGCTTGACATCTCCTACAGGGTTTTCGGTTATTGTGCAGCAGGCGTTATTACAGAAAAACAACTTAGTATCACAGAACTGTGGAGTTGGCAGGGACCGGGGGGGTTGTCTAGATCAACCCCCTACAATTCAGGAATCCTTTGTCCAACATGGGGGCTTGAACCCGAACCCACAGTCCTGAGAGTCCCATGCTCTACCGACTGAGCTAGACTCAAAGTTGCCTTAATTAGCGTTCACTAAGTATACATTTTTCCCCAAGGCTGGTCAACCCAAGAAGCTTTGGAGGCCCTTAATGTCCCACTGAACTCATGTTAAGTGACACATGGGGCCCTTCAACTTTAAACAGCAAACCTTTTTATTTTAAATAGTGCAATGTCCTTAAGTTCAACTCTTAGCATAGTAAGGGAGGGCAACAAATGCAAACCACCTTGGTATTAGTAAAAGAATTAAATGATTCACGCTGGTTTAGTAAAAAGCTATTTTACTGTAAAAAGGAAATCCAGAAATCAAAACTGAACGCTTTGAGAGGTTCTTGAAAACGTTGGTTTATATTGTCCTTTTTTTACTGGAAGAAACGTGCATAATTCAATTGACATTGTATTTGAAGTGAATAAGGAAGTTCCTGTATTGAGTTTTGGCTTTACGGAGCCCGTTAAAACCCCACCTGAAACAAAAATAATAATAATGTCCCACTGAAAAGTGAGACTGGGCTATAAGTCAGTTGCCTGCTGCCATCTAAAAGCCGCTTTTCCTTTGCTTCGTTACCAGTGATTCCCCCCCCCCCAAAAAAAATGTTTAGGGGTACTCTCATTTTCCTACTCATATTGAAATATTGCCCCTCAATGAGGCCAAACTTAGATTCGCAAAACGTTTACCCCCACGTTCCCCCCAGAAAAAAAAGCACTGTGCATTACGATGTGCTGGCGAAAGCTGCACCATTTAAATTTCAGGCTGTTGTGCAGCTATTAAAGGCACAAAGCCCTCCTGCAAGGAAGAAGGTGGCAAATCTACTCTCAGCTCTTGGGTAAAACTTTGTAGAAAAGAGTTCCCACCAGTGCTTTTAGGGCATTTTGAAAACGCAACCACCACAATCTTTTTTGTGTATTTCTCACAAACTGCTGGAGAAGTGGCATTTAACTGCCCAGGCTTTGTCACCTGAGTGTAGGCCCAGCTCCTATGAAAGTCCGCCATCTATAAAGAAATCTCTGCCTATAAGGCAGCTACGTAGTGCAGTGGGTTAGAGTCTCAGACTAGCGTCAAGGAGATACTTCCCATGAATCTCAGTTTTTGACTTGGGGCCAGCCACGGATGCCCAGCCTAAGCTACCTTACCTGCCATTCTGAGAAGAAAATTGAGAGGGCAAAATCACAAGGAAAGGTGGGATATGGATGTAATGAGTACAGCGAAACTCTTCCACTAAATATTCATTTTCTATGTGTAGGGAATTTTATCATTTGTATGCAGTGGTTGGGTCTAGTTCACAGACTTGGAGGTGAAAATGATGAAACAGGGCTAAGGAAAGTAGTTTTGGGAACTTCTTGCAGATCTCCAGGTGGTTTGGAGTAGATTTACCAAATAACTCCCCCTAAATTATACTGCTGGAATGAAGGAATGGGTGGGTGGGTGAGGAGTATCATTGTGTGGAGCAACTGTGAGTTCAGGTGCCTTAGAATGCTTTGATTCTAAGTGTTTATCTTCTGCACCTGGCTACAGTTGGTGTCTCTCAGGTTCTGGTAAAAGGAAAGCCAATTCTCCAGGCCTCTGTTCATTCCTGAAATAGAGGACTCTTTTAAGAGGACAAGGGTTCCTATATTTGTCCCAGCTTTGCAGAAGTCGCAGATGAAACTTTTACCACCTCTGCAGCCTCACAGTAAGAAAATTTAACCTGCTTTCTTAGTTCATTGGAATTGTTCTGGAAGCTCTGTTCTCAGTTGTGTCTGATTTGAATGGTCTTGTAGAGAAGGCTACTGGCCAAGTATGTATTTTACAAGAAGAATTAGATTTTGTATGGCTAGTTTGGGAAGCATACTGGTTTAGTATGGCTTATTTTTAAGAAAAGGAAGCCGGTAGTTTTGCTAGGTATGTGCAAATGTTTGGTCTCTTGATGGGCTGCTAAATTTAATATGAGTTTGCCTTTTTTTTAAGACTGAAAATTGTCCATATAATATTGACTAGAACCCTGCAATGTCAAGAGTCTGATGGTTGAGCTGGTTTGAATTTCAAAGGATGGTTTTAATGAAGGGAGGGTAACACAGTGGACTTGAATTATTTCACAGATGTGTAAGAACTTAATGAGGAAAAAGCTTTTTGGGCCGAGGGGAGGGAAGAAATGTGTCTTTTTCCAACTGATGAGCTGGAGAAAAATAGCCCTGCTCATATGATATACTAGATCTCATTTTCTTATAAAAAGAATGCTTGGCTCATGGGCTGTGTTATTCAAACTTCATTTCTGTTCAGAAATGAAAAATGGGAGCCTGTGGTCAATGGCCCATCTACTTTTGGAATAGCTTCTGTAAAGTCAATAACTCCAAAGAGCTGCACAGATTGAGGCTTAACTAGTTTCTGGAGCGCTGCCTTAAACGGGAGAACTTTGATTTGAAACAGCTTATTCCCATCTTATATAATTATTAACAATTTAAGGCACCTTTTATATGTTGAAAGTAATAGTCTGAGCTCAGCAGACCCTGTGAGATTGGTGGCGAGATTCTTAATTTAAAAAACGGTGAGAATGTGCTTGTCTAAAGACCAAACTAGACATGACTGTAATTGCATGATTAGATTTAACGTGCCTGGTTTGAGAATTTTTAAATAGCAGCCAGGGTGGTGGGAAATAGGGAAGGGGATGAATTTGGCACTTTGTCAAATTCAGGGGGTTAACCCTATCTGCCTGTGTAGCAGTCCCAATGAAGACGACACACACGGAATCTGCTCTCTTCCCCCTTGTTTCTTTGCAATTAAAGAATTACATTCACATCTTATTTGAGTGGCATTTGTGGAGAGGAGAATCCCCCTCCTCAGATTTTTGTGATCTTCAGTGGCCAAGAGAAATTTCTACATGGCATATGTGCATATGGCAGAGGGTTGTCTCAGTCCCCCCCCTTTCTTTTTGGGGTTTCTTTTTCATTGTTAAAAGTTTTGCTATTGCTTGAAGATCTGGCACACTGTTCCCAGGGGGCATTCTTGGTTACTATTTTTAACACAATTGCCCCCCAACTCCTGCTCCCTCATACCTGTTATGATAAGTCCCCTGGCAATTTCTCCAATTCACCCAGAACCCTCCACCCCAGTTTCACAGGAGACAAATGACTCTGTAAAAGAGTATGTGTGTTGGCATGTGTGTGAGGGGGAACGGATGACTTTTAGCCATGTCTTCTTCAATTCAGCTTTCATGGCTCTAAAACAATTTCAATTTATGTACCCTTTGACTGGATAGTGGTTTGGGTTTCCCATCTTGAAAAGAATAGGGAAGGGGGTAAAATTGCCCTGAGAAGGAATATTATAAATCAAAAGACACATTGAGACACCTCCAAAGAAAAGGAGAGTCAAAATATCCAAAGGTGTTCCTTCTAATAATTTCAAAATTTAGGGCATTTTTATAAGTGACACCCCTTTATTCCCAAGTTGATCATTTGTGCCGGTGTTTTTAATGCAAAGTAGGGCAGGGGCGCGAGCTAGTTATTAAATCCATGTCCATTCAAGCAAATGCAAGACTTAAATTTCTATTTCAGGCGTGGGAAATGCAAAAGGCGAGTTTTGTGTTTTGGGGTAGGAATTTACTCTTTCTTTCCGTCCCTTGAAAAAATCCATTTGCCTATCCTTTAATTCCTGGATTGACATTACAGTTTTATCTTAGGAAACAGGGACACCTCTCCCCCCCAAAAAAAATAATTCCAGCTGTAGTTGTATACAACAACATGTTGCGTGTGACTGGTATTCCAAGTGAGAGTGCCGGCATGTGCACTGCACTGTGTACACTCATAAAATATACAACTGTGTTCTGTCAGTGTGCATGGATATCTCCTACTGGATTGGGGTGTATGAATTTTGTCCTTTATCCCTGAAACAGTCATGGATGCTTTCCCAAGGTGAATATCAGCAATCCTGTATAGACACAGGTAGCTCTGCTGGGCAAATGTGCCACCTTTTGCAACCCTGTCTTGAGTCTTCCAACCCTTGACTCTTGAGTCTTACAATGTGCTTTAGCATAATGAAGCTCAAAGAAAGAACAAAAGACCTGCATTTTCAAGGCTTGGTTCTCAGCATCTTCAGATAATAGCAGGAGCTGGCCTAAGGTCCTAGACAACAGCTAGTCAGAGTAGGTCTCCCTGAAGCAGACAGATAACCCGACTCAGTTTAAGGCAGCTCTCTGATACTGGCTTCAGTGGAACTAGACGGCCTTTGGACAGCTTTAAAAATTTGGCCCTGAGAAAACGAGATTCACTAAATGCAACAAATCGGTTGCTTTTGGTTGAGCAGGGCTGTACATTTCTCCTACATAGTAAGATTCATAGTATGTAAATATCCATACTGATTTTTCTCCCTCTCTCTTTGTAACTTGTCTGTAACAATCCATCACTCTGTCTGTATTTCTCAAAGACCACTGTACACCTCCATATGGTTCCCCCGATCGTTTCCTCTGTTGGCATTTGGCCGATAAGGAAAAGGGTCGGGGGCTTCAATATGTATATAGAGAATTATGTATATTTAGTAAATTTGAGTAAGTGGGACATACGGCCAGTAATACATTTTGCAACAATGGTACCAGGATCTTCCCAACCCGACTAGCGAAACCAAACTGTTCACCTTGCCATGTCCATCCTGTAATAAGACCTAAGTTGCACCCGCCTGTAGTTCTGCATGATTGGACTTCCAAATATAATTCACAATGACCAGGAGTGTAACTTCTCAGTGTTGATAAAAGTAGTTTTTATATCTCTATATATATGCGGAGAAAAAACACACACAAAACAAAGAGCCACTGTTCAGCATCAAGAATGGAAGAGGAAGATGTGTCCAACTCCATTGCAAGGTCTTAGTTTTGAACGTGATAAGTAAACAACCTGTGAGTATGGATGAACTGACAAATGTGACATTTGATAAGGAAATGAACCTCATTACATTTTGTTTACTTCTTCAGTCGTTTTTACTTTCTACCTTTCATTGTTTCCTGTGGGTGGTACGAGGGGGAACGGAGGGGTCTTGGCTTTCTTCATCAACCTTTTGTGGATCAATGTTGAGTCGATGCATTCTGACTTCTGTTTGTTTTGAGTTATTAAAAGCAGAAGGGAATCTATTTTCCCCTTTGTGCCAAAAAAAGAAAAAAAACAACACCTTTTGGAGTTCTTGTCTAAATACTTTGTCTCGTTGTTTTGATTCTTTGGGGTCTGTGCACAGGTTTAAATATGCACAATTTCCGATAGAGATTCAAATGTATAGCTTTTCCAGCAAATCTGCGGAGCACAGGGGAGCATCACTTTCGGCCACACAACAACAACAATAATAAAATTTTATTATAATAATTATTTCTCCCCTGCCCATCTGACTGGGTTGTCCCAGCAACCCTGGACAGCTTCTGAAATATATAGAAACATAATAAAACATTAAACATTCACACACACACTCAGAGAGAGAGAGAGAGAGAGAGAGAGAGAGAGAGAGAGAGATTGACTTACAACATAAAAAACTTAAGTAAAATGAAAAAACTACACATATAAATATAAAATACAAAGTACAGCAACAGACATTAGAAGCACAGCAACAAAGAAAGCAGCAATGAAGCCAGAGAAACCAACCCTCACTTTAAACCAAACACCTGATAAAACAAAATGATTTTCAAAGAGTGTTGTAATAGCTGTAGCATGGTGAAGAGGTTCTGTGGCCTAGGCCCGCTTTCCCCAATATGGTTCCCTGAATATGTTTTGCACGCCAACTCTGGTCATCCCTGATAATTGCCCATGCTGGCTGGAACTGATGAGAGTTGGAGTCCAAAACATCTAGAGGACATCAAATTGAGGAAGCCTAGGCACTGCAATGAAGAAAAAAAGCCCCAGCTCATATATTACTGTCAATCATACTTCTGGTGGTGATGGGACATGGAGGAGAGCCTCCATGGAAGATTCAGTGGGCAAGCTAACTCATTCACAGTAGGAGGCAGATGTTTAGATAATCTGGTTTCAAAATGTATGGGTCTCTAAAAGTAATAAACAGCGTTACAGTGGTACCTCAAGTTACATACGCTTCAGGTTACAGACTCCACTAACCCAGAAATAGTACTTCGGGTTAAGAACTTTGCTTCAGGATCAGAACAGAAATCGTGCTCCGGTGGCACGGCAGCAGCAGGAGGCCCCATTAGCTAAAGTGGTGCTTCAGGTTAAGAACAGACCTCTGGAACGAATTAAGTACTTAACCCGAGGTACCACTGTATGAGTGTTAAATGAACTGGGAATAATACAACGCATGACTCTTAATAGCAGTTGCTGCAGCATTCTGTACCCGCTTCAATTTTTACACATATTTCAAAGAGCATTAAGGTTGTCCGACCTGGATGTGTGATAATGACCAGATCTGCCTTCTCCATGGAAAGGCACAGGTGGCTCACCAAAAGAAGTTGTGGAAAAATGCTCCCAGCCACAATCTAATCACACAGGAGCAAAGCCAGACGTCAAGCTGTGGGGCTCATCCTTCAGTGGCAGTGCACCCCTGTCCAAAACTGTCCCACTTTGCAGTGAGGCAAGGCTGCGGCTCGACGCATTGCAAGTTGTGGCTCAAGCTGGGTGCAAAGTGAGGCAAGGTTCAGTCTGGTTTCAAGGTTCAAGCTGCGCTATAGGAACACAGAGCTCTGGTGCTTCTTCTCAGCAATAAATATACTGAGACACAGCCCTATATCGTGGCAGCTGCTGTATTCCAATTGTTAGCCCTGCTCACACTGGAATGTGCTTTTTCAGGTAGAGGTCTAACCTGTCCTTCTGGTCTCCTATTGCAACAAACTGGCCTTCTGCATTGGAACACAAGGATGGTTGTGCCACTTCCTCAGCCCAGAGGACCACCAGCACCACAGGCTCCTCTGCTGGAAGCATATTTAGAGCTGGCTCTACAGATTCCTTGACTTCATCCCCTAGAGAAGGGGAGCCTAACTCTAGGGTCATGACAGAAACAGGCTAGATGCCTGTCAGGGAACTGCCATCAGTGTCCGAGGGAGAGAGCAAGCTCCGAAGGGATCCCAGAGAGCGTCCCGGGAGTGGGAGGGGCAGCCCATCTTCTGGGGGAGAGAATCAGCGTAGCTCCAGTGGAGAAGGGGGGGAGATGGGGGAATCGGCAAGGCGATCCCATGACTCCTTGCCGGGGACCAGCGGGGAGAGAAGGGGTCCTCCGCTGCCCACGCCCTCCTTGCGCAGAAGGCTTCCGCGCAGGGAGAGTAGGCAGAGACTGGGCGTCAAAGAACTTCTTTGCTGGAAGAAGTTTAAGAAACGCCCACTGATGGATTCTGCCAGCGATTGAGACGGTCACGGGCGAGTGGCTGCCCGGACAGGAAAGGTTCACTCAGGCAACCCAGCCAGACATTGGGACAAGCTTACGCACGAGCAACCCCCTAGAACTATTACAATGCCCAACCCTCAACCAACTTCCCTATTGGCCAAAAGCATGGAAGTTTGCTGCACAAGAAACTACTCTAGATTACAGTACCAATCTTACCACTTGACAAGGCAGAACAGTCAGTAGAGTGTGGTCCATTCATTCTAACTGGGCACTGCTCTGACAACCTTAGTCTGCCCTCAACCAGCCTACCCCACACCCATTGTACTTACTACCAGTCATGGAACTAGTTCCCTGTGGTGTAGTGGCTAAGAGCGGTAGACTCGTAATCTGGTGAACCAGGTTCGCGTCTCCGCTCCTCCACATGCAGCTGCTGGGTGACCTTGGGCTAGTCACACTTCCTTGAAGTCTCTCAGCTCCACTCACCTCACAGAGTGTTTGTTGTGGGGGAGGAAGGGAAAGGAGAATGTTAGCCGCTTTGAGGCTCCTTCAGGTAGTGATAAAACAGGATATCAAATCCAAACTCCTCCTCTTCTTCTTCTATCTGCCATTGGCTCTGGTCCCACCTACTGTTGGTCTCCCTGCCTTTTGCCCCACTGATCCCATTGGGCACCAGTCACAAAACATGTTGTATAGAGTTGTCTGAAGGTGGTAAGCTTTGTGTAGAGATGAACTGGGCTGTGCTTGCAAGGAGTGATTGATCTGTTCAGTACTCTGGTCTAGCGCTGCAAGCCTAAGCACATAGCTGCAGTTCCATGGATGGTGATGATCCTGTTAGGCTGTTGCACACTAGTAATCCCATCTTGGCTCAGCCCAGATCTCCCTGTAGGGTGAGAGGGAACAAAGCTTAGGAATAGAAACGGGGGGGGGGGGGAGCTCAGCTGCTTGGATGTTCCTATAGCTACATGCTTACATACCGACAGGCCTCCTAATGTCACATGGTGCATCCTAAACCAAGCAGTGTAATTCCTGGATGAAGGATGCAAGAGTCATGACACAGTGACATTCTGCGGGCTATTGGATATTCTGTATACAACATGGGCTTCTGGTCATGAAAACTTGGGGAGAGAAGTGAACTGAACCTGCTATGTGCTGATGGATTGCAAAGCAAGGGCTTGTACTGGACCACAATGTAAAGCTGGTCTGTTGCGTATGACTTTTGACTGAGTTTCCACGCGTGGCTTCAGCTATGCCTCCAGAGACACATCAGATGGGGCTTCCTTTGAGAGGTCAGAAACAGTCACTGACCTCATTCCACCAAAGAAATGTCACAAGAGAATGGGTTAACTTCAGCCCCCAAGCTAATGGGTCCCTGATTAAATATGGGGCTCCTTGCCACGGTTTCGGGGCAAAATATACGACCACAGCTCTCACAAGTAAGTCTGGCTGCAGGTTTGAGGGTTCCCGTGGTAACTTCCTATCTGGTGCCCCCTTCTCAGATATTAGTGGGCCCTCTGGTAAACGTAAAGGGACCGCTGACCATTAGGTTTACCATTTACCTTCCTGCTGGAACGGTACCTATTTATCTACTTGCACTTTGACGTGCTTTCGAACTGCTAGGTTGGCAGGAGCAGGGACTGAGCAATGGGAGCTCACACCGTTGCGGGGATTCGAACCGCCAGCCTTCTGATCCTAGGCTTTGTGGTTCAACCCACAGCACCACCCACGTCCCCTTGGGCCCTCTGGTAGGCTTACACTATTTAAATTTCTCACAATGCTCCAAATATAATTGTTGCTGCAAGGCATTGTGGGAATTTAAAATGTTGGTTTGTGTCACTTGGCACAGATCAGAGAATTAATTCATGGGAGTCTTTGGTAGTGGACTCGGCTAGGATGCTGGTGCCTAGGTAGCTGCCTGAAGCTGCCGTTTGCTGACTCTGAGTCTTCTGCCACAACATAGCCAGTGTGACTTTCAGAGTATGAGGGAAAAGCCATGGGAGATGGGCCAAAATGTGTAATTCACCTCCATGGATGGCTGCCCTACAATACTAATGATGATGGTTTGAGAGCTAGGTGTGGCCTTACTCCAAACTCAACATTCTGAGCTTTGTTTATATTATGGGGCTGTGTTTGCATTGTTTGAGTTTGGCATCAAGTGATGGTTTATGTGGGCAAAATAGCCATCAGGCACTTAAATAATATGATGCCCTGAGGACAACCCGCCCCCCCATTTTTTATTTTCAAAATAATTCCTTTTTGTATGGTTGCTTTTTATGGATCTTCTCAGTAGTTACATGTATAAATATAGGATGACGTTGATGATTTTGGACCCCCTTGGCCTAGTGCCCCGGTCAAGGGAACAGCCCACACCACCCTAGAACTGGTGCTGTATCCATGGCAACCCCCCCCCACCTTTCCAATGGGCGAGTTTATAGTGTACTGCATCTGAGAGTCAACATGTTTTGAATAACCAAGTGGTGCTTGTGTGACATGAGCCTGCTCTTAAAATTTGTTGTCCAAAAGTCTCATTGCCGGCAATAAGGCATTAGAACTATCTGGTTTGAAGGTGGGGGAAGAGGTGTAAGGAATCTTAAAATCCCACTCCAGTCCTGGTTGAATCCTGATCAACCGGAATGCACCCTACATGGTCTTGCATTGCTTCCGACTAATCCCCAGAGCTTGGGTGAGTTAATTGCCCTGGGAATATAATTCCACACACAGGGCAGACAGTGGGCCCGCTCTTGCTCATGCCGCTGTTGTCCTGAGCATGCAAATGAGACACCCCAGAGGGAGCTCTCAATTGATCATTAAGCCCACAAGGCTTAATAGTATGCAACTGAATCCCTCTTACGAATACTGACACTCTGGAGATGACCCGGGAGCAATGTGGTGGCAACTACAAGGAACTCAACATCTACTACAAGGGCAAATGGGGTGAGAAAAAACTATAATGAGGTATTGGGAAAGAGAGTTTCACGAGTATGTTTGACCCAACCTATCTTGCAAAAGCCAAATAATCAAAATATATAAAGAACAACAACAATAACATAATGGTTCTCCTAAGCACAGGGACAATCTTGTCTCCTACTGCATCCTCCTCTGACATCTGCTTTCTGTCTGCACCCCCTTCTGCTAAACCCCCATCAATGATGGCTCTCCTAGGGACCAAACATACCGTATTTTTCCCTCCATTGGACACAGTTTTTCCCCTCCAAAAACTGAGGGGAGATGTGTGTGCGTCCTATGGAGTGAATGCAGGCTTGTGCCATAGCCGCGCGCAACCCCTCCGGCAGGGAGAGGCTGCACGGGGCTATGGCTTCTTTAGCCCTGCGCAGCCTCTCCTGGCAGGGAGGGATTGCGCGGGGCTAAAGAGGAAGCCAGAGCAGCCAGTGGGATCCATCCCGCTCGCTGCCTTGGCTTGTTCCATAGCTGCGCGCAACCCCTCCGGCAGAGAGAGGTTGTGCGCAGCCTGTGCGCTGCTCTTTGGGGCTGGGGGGGAAAGATTTTTTTTATTGATTTCCCTGTCTAAAAACTAGGTGCGCCCTATGGTCCGGTGCGCCCTATGGTGTGAAAAATACGGTAATTTAGATTGCATATCTTCTTTTTTTCAACCCCTTTAAAAAGCAGCCTTGGGGAAGGAAGCAACCAAGACAGGGACAATGGTGTATGGAGAAGTTAACTCCATATCTCCACTACCACCCAAATCAGCCACTGTGGTCCACCCTAAATATCCCTTGAAGCTGCTATATGACACGGGAAGGACACAGCGACTGACATATATGGGAGGGCTGTTGGAAGGATGGTAACAAGTGCTGCAGGCCTGATCCTGACTCTCTATCCCTCCATCCCCAGTGGCTGCTTTTTGAAAAACAAGCATGCATTCCCAAATTACATGCTGGATATAATGTGCAGTTTGATCCAGAATAGGATGCACTGTCTTCGAGGGAGGGCTAATTGCAGCACCGCACATGTACAGGAAATATGGTACAGTATTGTGTTTTCTAACTGATAGATCCCAAAGGAAAAAAAGGAAAAAAGAGTTCCAACTTATTAGATGCTCATGTTATATTTTTATAAAATTATTTACACTTTTTTTTTTTGGTCATGGGCAAATCCATTGGCACAAACAGCACAGTCACACAATATCCTTTTCGTTTTGTTTAATAGCTAACATTATATATATAGATATCTATATATATAGATAGATGTGTATCTTAATTCCCCAGTGTGAGGGGCAACCAAAAGGGGGAAAAAAAGTAATATACAAAATAAGCTGATGGTGACACAATGCCAAAAATAGCTTATTATGTTAATTAAGTGCAAGGGAAAAAAGCCTCAATATAAAGCTTAATTGCAATGAAGGTTCCGTTTGCCAGTTTAAATATAAGACTTGCATTAAAATATTTCTTCTTGTCTCTTTCTATCCCCCCTTCCCTCGGATGACCTATTTAAAATCTATATACACAAATCCAGTTGTAACACTTAACGGTTGCATTACGATGCATTCAAGGAATATGATTTCTCAATTAAAAAGTACACATGGCGGATGTGGTTGGTTGACATAGGCATGGCGTCTTCTTCTGAGGGTCGACGTTACGTTGAGTGCTAGCCTCAGTCAGGTGACCAGTCACCTGTTACAATATAATATCCCAACAACCCTCTTCCCAGAATCCCACAGTCTTGGTCAGCAGCAGCAGCAGCGCTCACTGGATCCATATGGTGTTCCCTCTTTCTGGCCGGCGTGTCTCGACTGTCAGCTCCCCAAATGTCGAGAAGAACTGCTCCATCTCCTTCTGCAGCATGTCGTTCCTCTTCTCTGCGTCTTCTTTGGCCCGCTCAGCATTGCGCATTTTAATCTCCACCATGGTGAACTTTTTCTTCTCCTGTTCCAGTTCATCATGCAAGCCAAGCATTTCTGTCTCCAGGGAGAGATTCCTTTGTTCAAGACTGGAGGAGGAAAAGTAAACAAAGGGCTTAGTATACTTTGGTACAACTCAACGCTCATGGGCACCGAAAGACGGATAGTTCGGTAACAGCTGTGATAGCTCAGTCGGTAGAGCACGAGACTCTCAATCTCAAGGTTGTGGGTTTGAGCCCTGTGTTGGGCAAAAGTATCCTGCATTGCAGGGGGGTTGGACTGCAATAGATGACCCTTGTGGCCCCATGCAGAACTAGAATTCTAATTAACACAGGGTGCCAGTTACATAGAAGTAAGCCCCACAGAACTCGGCATACACAAAGACATGTGGGGAAGTTGTGATGTTATGGGTTAGAGAAAAACAAACAGAACTGTCGGAGACTGTGCTGAGGAGGGCTGCACTAAGGAGGAATGGTGGGAGCCTCCCAGGAGCAGGAGGACAGTAAAGATTTGGAAAAGTGGTTTGCAGAGAGGCATAGTTCAGAAGGCAGAAGCTGGGAAATACTGGGTGGGGAACAGATAGGAGAAGAAACACTGGAAGAGAGAGGGTTAACAGATTCACAGTTGTTGGACAGCATTCAGCCCACTCCTCCAAAGACACGGAGAGCTCAGAAAGTCTCAGAACAGAAAGTGCAGAGGGTACAAGTTTAGATTATAAAATGTAGAAGTGACGTAGATTAAAAGGCATGGAGGGGTGTGTGTGATCCTTAACTGGGAGCACCGCCATTTCTAGGAAACATGTTCTTTGTTCTTTCGCTGTGATTATTAAAGTTTCTAACTGGTAAGACACTTCTTTCGTTTTATCTTGTTTACTGCCATGGGGGAGGAAGCCGATTCCCCAAAGCCTGACAACACCCTTCTCCAGGGATGGAGCTAATTAGCCAGTTGACAACCTACATGTGAAAAGGCCCAGAGAATGTTCTAGGGGCCCATGATACACAGTTGTACTCTTGAAGCATGCCTGCTTTGGAACTGTATGCGAGCCATTGTGGGTTTTGGGAAACAAAAAGTTACAATAATACCAAAAACCATTTCAGGATGGGATTATTTAGAACAGAGGAGAGGCGAGGAATGGTACTTTTTTTAAGGGGCTGCTTCATTAATCTCTTTCCGCTCCCCTCCTTCCTCAAGGTACTTGGAGGGGATGAATAATTGCACAGGCAGGGACTTTTTGCTGCTTGAGTCAAAGGATGAAGTATCTTACACATTGCATGTGTAGAAGCTTAATAATAATAATAATAATAATAATAATACTTATAAAATTATTTATATCCCACCCATCTGACTGGGTTTCCCCAGCCACTCTGGGCGGCTCCCAACAGAATACTAAAAACACTATTAAAAATATCAAACATTAAAAACTTCCCTAAACAGGGCTGCCTTCAGATGTCTTCTAAAAGTCAGATAGTTGTTCATTTCCTTGACCTCTAAAGGGAGGGTGTTCCATAGGGTGGGCACCATTGCCGAGAAGTTGCAGATACAGAGAGTGCTGAAGCTCAAGGGCTTCCCACCTGGTTGGCCACTGTGAGAACAGAGTGCAGAACCAGAGGGGCCTTGGGCCTGATCCAGCAGGGCTCTGCATATGTTCTTATGCTTAATAGAAAGCCAGTGTTACCAACTGCTAGATGTCTGGAAACTCTTGTCTATCGGTTATTTATTAAATTTATGGTGCCCAGAATTTTTAGCACCTTCTCCCTGCTGACATTGCAAAGGCTGATGGTTTGAAAATCTCAGATTTTCAAGACTGAAACTCTCTCAATGTTTTATAATAATAATAGTAGTAGTAGTAGTAGTAATAATAATAATAATTTATTTATACCCTGCCCATCTGGCTGGGTTTCCCCAGCCACTCTGGGTGGCTTCCAACCTAATATTAAAACCAATATAGCATCAGACATTAAAAACTTCCCTAAACAGGGCCACCTTCAGTTGTCTTTTAAAAGTAAAATAGTTGTTTATTTCCTTGACATCTGATGGGAGGGCATTCCACAGAGTGGGTGCCACTACCGAGAAGGCCCTCTGCCTGGTTCCCTGTAACCTCACTTCTCGCAGAGAGGGAACTGCCAGAAGGCCCTTGGAGCTGGACCTCAGTGTCCAGGCTGGATATTGGGGGTGGAGACGCTCCTTCAGGTATACAGGACTGAGGCCGTTTAGGGCTTTAAAGGTCAGCACCAACACTTTGAATTGTGCTCGGAAATGTACTGGGAGCCAATGAAGATCTTTCAGGACCCGGTGTTATATGGTCTCGGCAGCCACTCCCAGTCACCAGTCTAGCTGCCACATTCTGGATTAATTGCAGTTTCAGAGTCATCTTCAAAGGTAGCCCCACGTAGAGTGCATTGCAGTAGTCGAAGTGGGAGATAACTAGAGCATGCACCACTCTGGCGAGACAGTCTGCGGGCAGGTAGGGTCTAAGCCTGCATACCAGGTTGAGCTGATAAACAGCTGCCCTGGACACAGAATTGACCTGCGCCTCCATGGACAGCTGTGAGTCCAAAATGACTCCCAGGCTGCGCACCTGGTCCTTCAGGGGCACAGTTACCCCATTCAGGACCAGGGAGTCCTCCACACCCGCCTGCCTCCTGTCCCCCAAGAACAGTACTTCTGTCTTGTCAGGATTCAACCTCAACCTGTTAGCTGCCATTCATCCTCCAACCGCCTCCAGACACTCACACAGGACCTTCACCGCCTTCACTGGTTCTGATTTAAAAGAGAGGTAGAGCTGGGTATCATCCGCATATTGATGAACCCCCAACCCCCAAATATGAGCCTTTACTAGGCTCGGTCCAGCACTTAACTGGCCTAGGGCTCTGAAAGGTTGAAGCCATTTCTAAGGCTCATTTGCAATTTTTTTATAATGGAATCAAAGCCTCTTGAGCTCATTAAAATCCATGCTATGAATGTAAAAACAGCAAAGAACTTTGGCACTTGCAGCTACTGAGAAACACATTTTCCTTTTCGGGTGTCCCCTGGCATGCAGCGAAATAAATTTTGTGATACTCGTTAGCATTTACGGCTGGACTTTTTGATCACTTGGTTCAGACGGGAAGATGCGAGCCATATATAATCCCCTATGAGATAAATTAAGCCGAGTGCTAAAACGTCTCCTGACCTTTTTTCTTGCTCATTGTTAATGCAACACTTCATGTCAGAGCATATATAATTTAAATGATTTTTCCTTGGGATCTGACTGAAGGGCCCCAGTGTAATGATCTTCGCTCACCTGACTAGCAAATAATGTATGGCTTTTCCCACCTGGAGGGGAGCATGAGCTGCCCAACCTGAATACTTCTTGAACTGGGTTAGTTGGATTTAAGCCGATGAATAATGCAGCCCTCATTGCACTGGCACATAAATGCTTTAGGCTACAATCCTCTATGTGCACTTATTACCTGGGGGAAAGTCCCATTGAACTCAATGGGGCTCACTGCTGGGTAGGCATGCATAGGACTGCACCATAAAGAACGGGAGCTCTGACCCTGGCAGCTTACCTTCTTATCCTTGTTTCATACTCCAGCTTCTGTTTCGCTATTTCCTGCTTTAAGCTCGACACGAGGCTATGCAAAGCACTGTGGTTGCCCGTGTTGTTGACAACAAACGTTTCGCTGTTGTCGCTGCTGCTCGTTGCTCGGCTGCTGCGCCCCCCAACGCTTCTGCGGTCGCCTTTGTTCTCGTAATCTCCTTGGTTGGAGAGGTCTTCGTGCTGGGGCTCATCCAGGAGAACGGGGTCTTCGAAATTGGCCCCATAAAAGTCTTGCTCGGGGCAAGTGGTGGTGGAGGAGCGGCAGGAGTTGGAATGTTCGGGGAGGGAAATTTCGCAGGAGGAGGTGGACCAAGTCGCACTGTCGACGCTCTGCTTGTCTTCGGCGTTCAGTATGGAGAACTGCTGGTGCACGTTGTCATAAGTAGAGAGTCTGTTGTGCTGGCCAGAGTCCCCCGTGGGCTCCTTCTGTTTGTTGTCCCGCAGCGTCACGTACCCATTGGCCATCCAGCCTTGGTTCCGGCTGTTCAGAGAGTTGCTATGGGCATCTGTGCTGGAGATGCCCATTCGCACCCCTCCGTTCTGCACGCTGTGGGTGCCCATTTTGGTGACTGGCCCTTTCAGGGAAGATGTTCTTCTGCTCTGCAAGGTACCATTGGGCAAGGCTGGCGATGTCTTCTCTTGACCCTCCACAGAGCTGCTGAAGGATCCGTTGGTGACGATGCCACTGCCTTTATTGAACGCTGGGTTTTTTTTCACCATAAGGGGTGGGCTTCTGGTGATGTCCAGTTTGTGGATGCTGTTCCTTGGGCTATTTGACTTGCTCCCAGGCTGAGCTGTAGGAGAGCCGTTCTCCACAATGGTTCTTTGGGGAGACTCTGGTTTATCCCAAGAACAGTGTCTCAGTGGTGAGGAATCCTTGGTGTTGTTGTTTTCTTTGTTCTGGAGCTGACCGATAATTACTTTCTTTTGGACCTCATTGTTGTTATTGCTCACCTCCTGCCCGCTTTGGACGTCCCCATCCTTGGGAAACAGCAGCTCGTGCTCACTTATCATCATGGACATCAGCTGCTGGACAACAACAGTACCTAGAAGAAGACCACATAAACACAACCGACATTTAAAGGCAGGTAACCATTGAAGAAGAAGAAGGCTTGTATCAAAGCCTATCTGTTGTAAGACTTGGTATCTACGTGATCAATTTCCTAGTGAAAACTGAAAGCGAAGGACACCTTCCAGTTTTTGTCACTCATCATTTGTTTCTCTCTCTTAATTGTTGTTAGTAAAGCACAATGGAAACCGACCGCTGAATTGCCCTCATTTTGCAGGTTTGGGCCAATGCCTTGCTTCCTCCCCATCTTTGTAGTTGCCATCCTGCAAAAGATGGGATGATGTCAACAAGGAGTGCTGTGTCCAATTCTGGGTACCAGTTTAAGAAGGAAATTGACATGTTGGAATGCGTGCAGATGAGGGTGATCAAGTTGTCCCCTAACTTAATAGAAATCTGTATTTTCTCATGATTATATCTGCACTTACAAAACTCTTTATGGGATATTGACATTTATTGTTTGCTATGTTCTGTGTTGTAAAAAGGGCTATACATATATTAAAAAAAAAAAATAAGAAAGAAGCCCTCCTGCAATACTTTGGCTTTTATATTAGCCTGTAGATTTTCTAGCCTATATTAAGGGATCTTTCTCTCCCAAGCTCAGGATAGTTCCATTCTTGTAGCTCCAATTGCATCAGAAGAGCAATGGGGCATCATCCATGTTTTTCAACAACCCTGCACCAATTTTTACTTATGTGCTGAACTCCAGACAGGTTGGCTCCTCTTCCCAATCACATCAGCAGCTGCCATGAACCAATTACACAACTGTAGGTGGCCCATCAAACAGGGCCCTCTCAATCTCCCTTCTTTCCCCATGCCAGTTTGGACACGTCACTCTTCTGTGGTTTCCAGAATACTGATAAGGTTGAGTCTGTCATGTCAGAGCAAGACAAATATCTAAGCATAATAGCCAGCAGCTTTAGGAACACAACAACAAAAACAACAACAAAAATCATGGTGGAAAGAAATAAAGAATCAAAAGATGAATGGTCTAACTACAATTTCTGAGGTTCCCTTCAGTTTTACTCCAGGTTTTGAACAGGGTGTAGCTGGCTGGACTCAGAAACCTGCAGCAGTGAGCAGTTGAGTTATCTCCTCACCCCCCCCCCCCCATTTCTGCAATGTTTAGTTGTGCCGACTGGAGCAGCACATCATAATGAGAAGGGATGTTAAATCAATTTAATATAAATGTCATTAAGCGCTCCAAAATGAGACTGGGTGCAGCCGCCAGAGTGCATCGCACAGTTCTTCAGTGCTGAGTATGCTTCTGCTTATGTTATAAATCAAAGCGTGCTCCCTTAAGCCAGGAGGGAGATTGTTTTGAAATGCATTATAATGAATGACCATGTTTCCTTCTGTAGAAGGCCATAGCTCACAATCAGTATGACTTCCTTGGTAATTTTTGGAGCGCAACTTTGACGCTAGGCCATGGGTAGGCAAACTATGGCCCGGGGGCTGGATCTGGCCCAATCACCTTCTGAATCCAGCCCGCGGATGGTCCAGGAATCAGCGTGTTTTTACATGAGTAGAATGTGTCCTTTTATTTAAAATGCATCTCTGGGTTATTTGTGGGGTATAGGAATTTTTTCATTCCTCCACCCAAAAATATAGTCCAGCCCCCCACAAGGTCTGAGGGACAGTGGACCAGCCCCCTGCTGAAAAAGTTTGTTGACCCTTGGGCATATGGCAAGAAGCGGCACCTTCCTCTGATCTGATCCTTCCTGAAATGGCACTTTTTTGGGAGGCTATAATCACATTTCCAGGCATAATTATTTGATGTGCCAGATGCTTCTGAGCAAGATGACATCATGACACTTTATAGCCAATCAGCCTTGGCTGCTTGCTGATGTCACTGAGGGCAAATGAAGTCATTCAGAGTGATGGGACTATTTCCTTGACGGCCGAAGCAAACGCTTCATCCCTTTTCAAAAAGCAATCAACCAAGATATTCTCAAAATACACCAAACGCCTGTCTAAGCTAAAGCCTGATACAGATTTACATGCCCGCAGAGACGTGATCCCTACTGAGTTCAGTGATACTTGCTACCTAGTAAGTGTGCATAGGATTGCAGCCCCAGAGATTGGAAATTCTGATCAGGATGATTCCCGCCTTCCCCCACCCCCCAATGCTCATCACAGGGCTATGGAACAAAAGCATGCATGGATGTTTCTTGCGCCCTTCTAAATGAGTTACACAAACAGTGATCTCACTTCTCATATTTAATGAGTTATGGGGGGGGGAGCACAAATTATTATTGCAGCTGAAATATGAGCATCTGCAATCAAGGGAGCACTTTCATTTGCAGGCTGTTCTCCCTCCGCTCTCTAATTAGCAAAATAAATCATCTGTTGATGAGAGGGATGTAAAGAAGCTAAAGAAGAAGGGGAAGAAGCTAAGAACCTGATATCTGGATTTTTTTTATTTTTATTTTTGCAGCTGGGCATTAATGCCTTTTTAGGAACTTAAGGGTCTCCTTCGCTGAATCAGGGTAAGGTTCATAGTTCAGTTTTACAGCACATTATTCTAAGTTAGATTTCAGGGATTTGCAGGCTGGGTTGAAGATGATTCCTGTCTGAAACTCTGGAGAGCTGCAGGCAGTCAGTGAAGACAATACGAAGCAAGATGCACCAATCATGGATGATCATGGACTCAGTAGAAGACAGCTTCCTTTGATAGGGCAAGGCCTTGGAACGATCAGAAGTTCATGTCATCCACCGCTATATTTCCCAGCAGCGGTCACTCAACTTTTAAAATTATTATTGCTATATTTATATCGACAAACCTAGATAGCATCTTAAAAAGCAGAGACATCACCTTGCAGACAAAGGTCCATATAGTTAAAGCCATGGTTTCCCAGTAGTGATGTATGGAAGTGAGAGCTGGACCATAAAGAAGGCTGATCGCCGAAGAATTGATGCTTTTGAATTATGGTGCTGGAGGAGACTCTTGAGAGTCCCATGGAATGCAAGAAGATCAAATCTATCCATTCTGAAGGAAATCAGCCCTGAGTGCTCACTGGAAGGACAGATCGTGAAGCTGAGGCTCCAATACTTTGGCCACCACATGAGAAGAAAAGACTCCCTGGAAAAGACCCTGATGTTGGGAAAGATGGAGGGCACAAGGAGAAGGGGACGACAGAGGACGAGATGGTTGGACAGTGTTCTTGAAGCTACCAGCATGAGTTTGACCAAACTGGGCGAGGCAGTGGAAGACAGGAATGCCTAGCGTGCTCTGGTCCATGGGGTCACGAAGAGTCGGACACAACTAAACGACTAAACAACAACAAAATATTTATATCCTGCCTTCTTGTAAGATTGTAACTCAAAGCAGCTTACACAAATTCTAACAGACTAATTGCAAAAAGCTGAAAACATGAAAGAGAAGTTTAAAAGTAATTAATATCGAATAGAATTAAAACTATATATAAAAAAGGCAAATCTGCTGAAATTCAGGCAGTAGAGAACAGCTCTGCCAAGAGCCCTTTCCTTTAAAAAACACCAGTATAATTATATATTTTTGTAAATATTTTGAGTTACGATATTTGTATGTAGAAACGTTTGCACGGTTTTCTGGTGCAAAGCAAATAGTCAAACAAACAAATGACTTTGCTGCTATGTTTTGTGTCCACACAGGGGACCCCAAATCATAGCTAAACTAAAATCTTGGTTGACTGCTGTGAGAACAGGTTGCTGAACTAAGATGAGCCATGGGCCTGATCCAGGAGGCTATTCTTTTTATTACACTTGATTCTTAATTTTACTTGATGCATGCTTCCAATATAGATGCCATGGTTCTGCTCCAAGCAACTAGGTAAAGGTAAAGGTACCCCTGACCTTTAGGTCCAGTTGTGGATGACTCTGGGGTTGCGGCGCTCATCTCGCTTTATTGGTACAGCTTCCGGGTCATGTGGCCAGTATGACTAAACCGCTTCTGGCAAACCAGAGCAGCGCACGGAAACACCGTTTACCTTCCCGCCAGAGCGGTACCTATTTATCTACTTGCACTTTGACGTGCTTTTGAACTGCTAGGTTGGCACGAGCAGGGACTGAGCAACGGGAGCTCACCCCATCGCAGGGATTTGAACCGCCGACCTTCTGATCGGCAAGTCCTAGGCTCTGTGGTTTAACCCACAGCGCCATCCGCATCCCCTCCAAGTCTTGCGTAAATACAGCCTGTTACATCAGATCTGGTCCTCTTGTATTTTGCACAGCTGCACATGCTGCTATTTGGTTGTTTTCAAGTTCCACGAAGTGTTTTTACTATATTAAATTAAACCCTACTGTTGCATCAATGTTCATTTCAGGATCCTCAGACCAGCTAACTGAACCTTTGAAGCGGCTTTTGCTTTCTCACTCACCTTCCATGATGGTCAAGGGATCCTCCACTTTGGGACGCAGGATGTTGGGACCAAACACAGTAGCCAGGTTTTGCACGCTCATTTTGTTGACTCCGGAATAGGACTGAACTTCATCGAGGAATCTGTTAATGCATCCAAAAAAGCATGGGGGAGGGGAGGGGAATCCAGAATCAGGATTCAGTCAATTATAAATGACAGGGCTGAATCAGTTGAGATGCTATTCATGCAATTAGCAATTATGCATAAATGTGCAAAGGAGACATACTCCCTCACCCCATCCTACCCCCTGATATAATTCCCCCCTTGTCTCTTTTCCTTTGTGTGTTGTATTTTTATTTTTTTATTTGAATGTAAGTCTGCAGATAGGGAGTGTCTTGTTTTGAGTGGAGCTACCAGACTGGTTACTGGGAGCGGTCGCTGGGGCCATATAATAACACCAGTCCTGAAAGACTTACACTGGCTCCCAGTACATTTCTAAGCATAATTAAAGTGCTGGTGCTAATCTTGAAAGCCCTAAATGGCTTTGGCCCTGAGTATCTGAAGGAGTGTCTCCACCCCCATCATTCAGCCAGGAAACTGAGGTCCAACTCCGAGGGCCTTCTGACAGTTCCCTCACTGTGAGAAGTGAAGTTATAGAGGAACTAGGCAGAGGGCCTACTTGGTAGTGGCGCCCGCCCTATGGAATGCCCTCCCATCAGATGTAAAGGAAATAAACAACTATCTGACTTTTACAAGACATCTGAAGGCAGCCCTGTTTAGAGAAGATTTTAATGTTTGATGTGTTTTAATTTGTTGGAAGCCACCCAGAGTACCTGAGGTAACCCAGTCAGATGGGTGGCATATAAATTATTATTATTATTGGTAGTAGTATATTCTTTCCCCACAGAGGTGAATTTGGTGTCTTCATTATACAGCTTTCACAGAGACACTTCTTTACTCTGACTTTGAGAGAGAGAGATTTTAGGGCCCACTCTCATAATTTACTTTAAGCTGCTTTAAACGTTTGCCCTGGGACCTTACAGCAAAGGGCAGGTAATAAATCAATAATGATAACAGCAACAACAAGAAGAAGATGTAGAAGAAGTTAATATTTAACTGTTCTGTTGTTACTCCTTAAAGAGCTGTTCACAGAAAACTGTTCTATCTAATGATGTCTTTGGGAGCGCTAAGGCAATCGATGCTTTGAGATTCTTGTCCGGATATTTACCTGCAAATATACTTCAGCAGGTTGAAGTTGACAGGAGGCAAACTCTTCACTTGCTTCACCAGTTCGTTCAGCCCCTGTGCGAAAATGAGATCTGCAGCATTAGAAACCCCAAAGAAAGGGACCAAAACATAATACTTCCCACTTTCCTTTAAAAACTACCCATACAGATTGTGATGGGCGATTGGAGCTGCTCACATGTCTTGAGACAATTCACAGCTGCCACCTACAAACACCCATTTCTGATTGCGAAAGGAATGCGCTGGTTGGCTTAGCATGTTTGGTTCCAGGAGATGGTTAGAAGGCCCATGATGGAGCAGCTTCTAAGTGTTAGGATATTTCCATTCCACCTTAAAAGGGAGCAGGATGTTTGTGTCACAGCCTGCGTATTTCTGTTCACAGGATGTTTCTGTTGTGTCTATACTTTCGTTCTCTCTGTGTGTCTGAGACACTGAAACAGGCAGTCATGTTTTCTTTGTTCTGATCAATGCTGAATAAACTTGTAAATAATGCTCTCCTGAGTGCATCTTTCGCTGTGCATTATCTGCTGATAGAGCGTGCATCAGCTCTGGAATGTGGCAAGCTATTTCTGGAGCTCGTGTCGCTAATTGCTGATACTGTGTGTCTACGGGAGATCGATGGACGTCCGGAGACGACGTGGAGTCATGATGGACTTTGTCTCCCTGGCAGTATCCCAACACTAAGCACGTCTGGTTCTTCTGTAGCTCTGAGAGTGGAGAATGGATCTCCTTACAACTCGCAGTGAAACCCTTAGCAAAAACTAAAGCTCCCAGGATTCTTTGGGAGAAGCCACGACTGTTTAAAGTGGTATCATAGTGTTTTAAATGGACAGTATGGATGTGGCCTTTGTCCCATTCTCAGGTGTATGGGGAGGGGCCAGAGCTCAGTGGTAGAGCAAGAATGAGGTCCCAAGTTGAATCTCTAGCATCTCCAATGAAAAAAGGAGCCAGAAATAGCGGTGCCTGAGACTTTGGAGAGGCACTGTCAGGAGACAATGCTGAGCTACATGGACAAATAGTCTGAACTGGTTGGTATAAGGCAGTTTCCAAAGTTTCTTTTTTTATCATTTTTATTGATTTTGCAATAAAAACAGCCAATTAGCATATCCATATCATAATCCAATTAAAAACAATAAACTAAAATAAAAAAGCAACCAAATTACAGTTCAAATTATTAAGTATATCCCCCCCCCCCCGGGCTTCCCATAGTCTGGACCTCTGAAGTGTATCTCCAATATCTTCGTTCCAAGTCCCAAGTTTCTATGGTGTGTCATAGAAACAGCCAACATAAAACAAAGGCGACCAAACAGGAGTTAAATCACTTCATTCAATATCCCGCAATAAGACGGACAAGCACCTGAGAATTTCACACACTGGAATCAAGGCCGCAAACTCACCGTTTCCTCTTCCTTGCTGAGTAGTTTGGCACAGGCGAGAAAGTCTTCGTATTTGGCGTACGGAATGACTGGCTCTGGGAGCTCTCTGAGGTACAGCTTCAAAAGCGAGGCCACTGTGTGTACATCTGTGTTTCTGTTGGGAGGGAAGGGATGAGATTACTGCTGATAATGTAGCACAAGGCACCTAGAAAGCTATTGCTGTTTTCGTGCAGATCTAAATACATATTTTATTATGTATTTTATTGCAAAAAAATGTGTTGAGGTACATATTTTATTTCAACGCAAACATTTCTAAATGTGTTTCATCCTGAAATACGCAAAAGGACTGTAAATTTTGAGACGTTTGTCATCTGAAGGATTTGTGTTATGTACTGAAGTTCTCACCCTGGGCCAGCAGGGGGATACTGTAGATAGTTTTCACTCAGGTCCACATATGCAAATAAGGGATTGAAAGTGACGTTCAGTGATTGGATAGTTACAGAAAATGGTTACTGTTGCGTTCTAGTGGAGCTCTATATAAGCAGGCTGGCTGAACCCTTCAGTTCAGTTCTGTTCTGGCCTGTGAATAAACAAGAGCTGTTTGAAGAATCGCTGTGTCGTCTGATATGTTCACCCACAATTTAACAATCTGTATGCTGCAATTTGCACATTTGTCCGAGAGTCGTGGCTTAGGTCACTTCTCATTGCAGTTCAAAGAAAGTGAATTCATCAAGAATTCCTTCTCTTGACAGAGTTATTCTCCTCTAAGAACTGGTCTAAACCCAGCTAAGCCAGCCACCATTGCCACATCCTAAGGCAGCAAATTCTGTAAGTCACTTAATTTCTGTGCGCAAAATGAATGCTTCCTCTTTTTTTGTCTTAGGTCTGTCTGGAAGCTACTCCTAATCGACTTGATAAGATAACCCCTGAGTTTTTCCAAATTATAAAAGAGTGAGAAAAATTATCTCTATCCATTTATTTCCAAACCGTGTGTAATTCTTTGCCGTTGTTTGTAGCTCAAACTAAACCCGTGCACCCTGCACTCTGCAGGTTGCAATATTTTTAATGAGCTCAGCAGGTGGAAGGCTTTGGAAATTGCTCTGTATATCTATATATTACCACTAGGTGGTGATGTTGTAAAATAAGATTTACACAGAATACTTCCTCAGGCCAAAGCAGCTCCTATTCGTTGCAGAGTATTATTGCGGTATTGGCCTTAATAACTATTCTAGAGGTGGATGGTGAGCCTGCCTAATGAGATGTGAGCTGCTCGCACCAGAGCATAATTTCTAAAATGAGAGAGATACCAGGTTTTCAAATACCTGGCGTTTCAGATATCACATATCTGAACTGGGGAGCGTTCCTGCTAATCTCTGAGCCATCTATGATTGCTAGGAGCACAGAGGCTCTCAGGGCGGCACAGAAATTGGGGGCTACTTTCCCCTAGAAAAAATCCCCCCACCCATTTTGACAGTGTTTTGGGGAGCATACTGTGGGATGTGAGACACAGAGCAGTCAAGTACAACATCCCTAGAGTGGAAATAAAAAGGGGATGTCTGGACCAGCCAGTTGGAACTTCTTGTTTCCTCCTAGGCTGGGACAGATTTCCTCTGCATGTGACTAGAGGTGGATGTGACCTCACTTGCCCAGGTAACAAAAGAGCAGGACTGGTCAGCCATCTCTCTCTCTCTGACTACATTCGTTGAAGAAGAAACATCTGCTTAGCCACAGATGCTCTCTTGGCTTGAGAGGACAAATGAACTGTCTCTTTATGGGACAGTCCAGGTATATTACTTTTGTAACTTAAGTCTGCCTTCTGGGAACCAATTGTAAACAGAATGTGTGAGTAAACTCTTTTTTATATACTTTCATAGAAGACTGTGTCGTGTCTATCTTTTTATGAGGGACTAAATGGAGAATTGGGACGCGGGTAGTGCTGTGGGTTAAACCACAGAGCCTAGGGCTTGCTGATCAGAAGGTCGGCGGTTTGAATCCCTGTGATGGGGTGAGCTCCCATTGTTCAGTCCCTGCTCCTGCCAACCTAGCAGTTTGGAAGCACGTCAAAGGGCAAGTAGATAAATAGGTACCGCTCCGGCGGGAAGGTAAATGGCGTTTCTGTGCGCTGCCCTGGTTCCCCAGAAGCGGCTTAGTCATGCTGGCCACATGACCCGGAAGCTGTACGCCGGCTCCTTCGGCCAATAAAGTGAGATGAGCGCCACAACCCCAGAATTGTCCATGACTGGACCTAACGGTCAGGGGTCCCTTTACCCTTTACCTTTAAATGGGGAATTACCAATGAAACTTATTTTAGAGGCTTTAGCAAGTCTGAGCAAAGGCATCCACTGTGCAAGTTTAAAAGGGGGGGGGTGTTACTCTGCTAAATTGTAGAACTTGTTAGCACAAGTTGGAAAGGATACAATCAAACAATATATCCTCTCCTGCATCCCTGAACATTCCCAGACGAGCAAAAATGTTCCCTTTCTAACATGGCGAGTTCCTCGATATTGAAAGCATTGTCCTCATCTGTTCAGACAACATGCGGTGGGCATTGCACTGCACATTGCTTCCATTCAAATGCAGCGAGAACCACTTTGAAAGAGATTATCTGAACCACAACGCAGAGTATGATGCTCCAAATCTCTTTGCAAGGGAAATTGGGAGGGAGTCATGAAGACGTTGCAGTCACTCTAAAGGAAGTACTGCAAAGTGCGGTCCCCTCAGGGAATCCCTCTATCTCTCTTGGCAAGTACTTTGGCAAAGGAGGAGAAATGGACCCCAATTTTGCAGCACCTTTGCCTTAGGAGAACATTGCTCTTTTGGAGGGAACTCTGCGCCATGCTCTTTAAGAGGAAACAGTGAAAAAGGAACCCCTTTAAAATTTGGTGCACTTTTTCTTTAATAATTTATAAAAAATATTTATAATTTTTATTAGTTTCCCATTTAACAATATATAATCACATCATTATTATCCACTTTACCTCTCTGGCTCTCTAGAGCCCGTCGACTTCCTTCCCTCCCATCTCACGGCTTTCAAAATTAACCTTTATATCAACACATTTTATACGTTTTTCTAGTTCTAATTACACTCATTACAAAATACCTCAAAATTTAAATAAATAAGAAAAGGGAGAAATTTCCTCATTGCAAGTCTTCAGACAACCCTACTAGTGATGTTAATTGCTTATAATATTCTTTCAAATATTGTATAAATTTGCTCCGGTACTTTCGGAATACTAGATCATGCTGGTTTGGGATTTTTCCCGTCAGCTTCGCCAGTTCCCAAACACACCATTTTCACCATGCTCTGCTTTCTTCCATTTAAATAAACTTAAGGGAGGTTGGCAGTTCCAGTTTTTCATTTTTCCTCCACCAGCTGCTCATGAAAAAATCAGGAAAAGTTTTTGGGTGAGGGAGCAACAGAGAGTAACTCAGTTTCTGCTCACACCGCAGGGAGATAGACACTGGGCACCCCAGTAACTGATTTTGTACTTGACATTTTTGGGAATATAAAATCATTTTGCCTCTAGAGGCAGTGTTGTTGTGTGGTAAATAAGACTGTTAAATGTGTATAAAATTATGGGTTGTGTGGGGAACGTACACAGACACATTTTCTCTCCCTCCTAACGCTGAGGTCCAGCGCCAAGGGCCTTCTGGCGGTTGCCTCATTACGAGAAGCAAAGCTACAGGGAACCAGGCAGAGGGCCTTCTCGGTAGTGGCACCTGCCCTGCGGAATGCCCTCCCACCAGATGTCAAAGAGATAAACAACTACCTGAAGGCAGCCTTGTTCAGGGAAGTTTTTAATGTGTGACATTTTAATGTATTTTTAATCTTTGTTGGAAGCCGCCCAGAGTGGCTGGGGAAACCCAGCCAGATGGGCGGGGTACAAATAATAAATTATTATTATTAATATAGATCTTGGGAACATCCAAGGGAGCTTAAAGTTAGAAGACTCAAGGTGCTTTCTGCCTGAGGAGAATCAGGTGAAGGTGTTCTGCCCCAAGCCAAGAGGCACTGTACCAAACGACAGCCAAGTTACTACTACTACTACCTTTTACTTAGTAAAGGAATTTTGGGAAATGATATATAATGAATTGAAAAAAGCGTTTAAAATAACTTTTTCTAAAAAAAACCCCGAAGCCTTTTTTTAAAGGAAATCTAGATGCTGAAATCCCAATGGAGCAGAAAAGATTATTTATGTATGTGACCATGGAAAGAAGATAAAGTCCCAACCAGAGATTAATGGCAGATTAAATTGAGGGATTATGCCGAAATGGCAAAATGACCGGAAGAATCAGAAATCAGGAAGACCAGAATTTTAATAAGGAATGTGGTGTGGAAAACTTAAAAATTTTCCTTTAAAATCATTAGTAGGATTGGAATAACACTTGTAGTTTAATGGTGAATTTTGGATATAATGGAGATGTAAAATATTTGGATTATTATAAAAGATGTAGGAGGAAATTACTAACAATAGGACCCACAAAGGGAAGGAGGGAAGTCCAGGAAATTCTTTGGAATCTTGATTTTATAATGTATGTTAGATATGTGAGTGTAATATGTTAATTTGAAAAACCAAATAAATAAATCTATACATATATATATATATATAAGGCATGCAAGCTATTTCAGCACCATTTCTCCCATTCCCTGGCAGTAAAAAATACGTATTCTTTCTTTATTTCACCTGTATCCCATATTTTTCTTCAAAGAACTCATGGTGACATAAATGGTTCTCCTCCTCCTCATTTAATCTCTACAACAAACCCATGAAGTAGATTAGGCTGAGAGGCAGTGATGGCCCCAGTGAGGTTCATGGCTAAGAGGGGACTGATCCCTGACCTGCTAGGCCATAGTCCCAACATTAACTACATTACCAAACCGGCTCTCAATTATATATTAAGCAACTAACCAGTTGCTGGACTTTCCTGACGCCCCAAATCAATTGTCCAGGTGGCTGCTTCACTGTGCCCCAGTTTCAAATAAGCAACTCCCAGCTTGCTAATCTTTCCACAAGGCTGCCACTGGTATTACTGTTTTGTAAACTGGGATTGCTTTCTTCTCTGTTTTCTGAAGTATTCGTTGTTTCGTTTCTTTCTAACAGCAGCTACCCCTTATCCCAGGTCAGCTGGTCATGTAAACAGGCGCTTTTAAAACCCCATTGCAGCCCAGCATAAGAAAACAAACCACCACTCAGTAGTGTGCAATCCTGCTGCGGCAGGTAAAGAAATGCTTCTGCGAAAGAGACGATCCCGCTCAAAAACCTTCAGGACGTCTGTATCACAATTTTGTTTGCCTGTCAAAGGCAGCCATATCTAAATCCCTCCCTGTAACTATGGCAAGCAGCAAGCCTGCTATTTGGAGTGATTAGCACAGAATTTAATTAGAGAGTACATACCCTGAGGATTTTCTAAATTCCTGGCCCCTCTGTATTAACTCTTCCCCACTTCCCATTCCTTTCTCCCCCTTTAAATAAGGTATGCTGGCATAGCCATGTACAGACAAGAGCGAGACAGAGATGAGTTAATTGTTCATTTGATTGTCCAGCGGAATAGCCACCACTACTGGTCTCTAAGCTGCCCCTAGGAATATAATACAAAGGCTTTAAATACTGCAAACAGTCACAAATCCTTTCCTTTGCAATTAGGCAGCCCAGATCCAGGGCTCTTTTCATTCCAGCCCCTTGTTGTCATCGACTTCCTTTCCAGCAGTTGCTGTGTCAACAACATTTTTTGCTTTGTGGCATGGCAGACCTTGTGGAAACGGCTGTCAGGCTGATTACACAGCCCGGGGTTGTCCCTTCCTCCACTCCATAAACAAGAAACATGGAAGCACAGCAGGTCACCATGAACACATATGTAACATTTACAGTCACAGCCAAACACGTGTGAAGACCGAAATGTGTCCGTGGTACCATTGTAAGCACTTCAAGAAAGCAAAGGCGCTGACCTCAGGTGGGAGTTGAAGATGCAATAAAGCAAGGTAGTCCCAAAAGGAAGTGAATCTAAAGCTGGTTCATGTGTGTGGGATCTTCCACATGATTTGTCCAGGAGGTTGGCAACACTGTGGTCATGACACCTCAGGAACTGGCATGGATCACATGCAGGCTCTATGTTGCATGAATCTGGGATTTCTTCTGGATCTTGTTGTCAGGAGCTCAGCCTACACTCGAGTAGGACCCTGGCAGAGACACATGCCCAACTGGCATGTTCCCTCCCTCCTGGTCAATTGTTTGGGAGCTTCAAAAGCTTTCTTCTGCCCGAACATTACTGCGACCGATGCCAACAGACAACAGCACACTTAGGGATCTGCAGAGTCTGTGCAGTTCGTGTGACAGACCTCAGCAACTCAGCACTTTGGCGAATCTACTTTATTTACATATAAACACACACAGAGCACTGCAACATGGCTCCCTCTCTCTAGCATCAGACAGCAAAGAGAGAGAACAAAGGACAATAGTCCCACTTCATGGAACATAGTAAAAAAAACATCATGTCTACATCACTTCCCACTTTGTGGAGTCAAAACATACACCATAGACAAAAATCCCATGACTGCAATCAAGGAGCAGGAATTCTAACACTTGTATCTGAGACTGCCCTGGCTTCTATGCTGGTGTCTCTCTTTCTGCCCCCATCACTTACTTCCTTCCTTGATATGCAGTGGGCTGCCAGGAGGAAGTATGGCTTGTTCTTGCCCAAGGCCTGACCCAATCACTTGCAGGGGGTCTTTTCCTGAAACATTCACCTGCAGTGGAAGTGCTGTAGCCAACTAGGACTGCTGTATTTCAAACAGTGAAAATCTGGACAGAGAAGTTGCTGAGCTGCCATATGTCCAGATTTCATTGATTTCCGCCAGGACACTGCTAGAGACAGCAGTATTCTGGATATGTCCAGGAAATTCAGGACATATGGCAACTGTACTAATGGCCAACACAGGCCCATTAATTTCAGTGGGGGATACTTTGATTGAGAATTAGTTGGATGCACCTGTTAGTATACCTGTAGTGGTAAATGATTCACTCAGAATGGGCTATCTAGTATCCTGGTTCACTGTGCTTTTGGAAAGGGGAACACATTTTATAATGAACCCAACAATAGCTTAGGATCTTAGGGTCTTAGTAGACTACAAGCTTAATGTGAGTCAACAATGTGATGCAGCAGCAAATTTTTTTTTGCTGATGGTATTCTTGGTTGCATTCACAGAAGTATAGCGGCCAGATCAAGGGAAGTAATAGCACTATTGGTTGTTGTTGTTGAATCGTTTTGTCGTGTCCAACTCTTCGTGACCCCATGGACCAGAGCATGCCAGGCACTATAGTACCACTCTATTCTGCGTTGGCCAGACCACACCTGGAGTACTGTTTCCAGTTCTGGGCACCACAGTTTAAGAAGGAGATTGACAAGATGGAATATGTATACAGGAGTGTAACCAAGATGATCAAGGGTCTGGAAACCAAGTGTTATGAGGAACAACTGAGGGAGTTGATTATGTTTAGTTTGGAAAAGACTCGAGAGGTGATAGGCTAGCCACCTTCAAATATCTGAAGGACTGTCACATGGAAGATGGAGCAATCTTGTTTTCCGCTGCTCCAGACCTGAACGAATGGATCCAAATGACAAGGAAGGAGATTGCAACCAGATATTAGGAAAAGCTTTCCGGTGGTAAGAGCTGTGCATCAGTGGAACGGGCTACCGCAGAAAGCGGTGGATTCTTCTTCGAGGTTTTTAAACAGAGGCTGAACGACCATCTGTCGGGGATTCTTTAGTTGTGATTCCTGAATTTCAGGGCTTTGGACTGGATGACCCTTGGGGTCCCTTCCAACTTGGGATCATTGGTAATTATATACAATGATGGCTGCTATATAAGCACAGAAATTGTTCCAGTGACTGCTCTATGTGGCTTACTCTGCACAGATTAGGCCAAAGAACAGCAGAGTTATATCAAAGGATGGCTGTCTCAGGATGAACTCCTGTATGTGCCAGTAGGGCAAGGGCCTACGTGAGCCAAACAAATCTTCTCTTCAGGGTTGAAGAACGCTGCAGAAGTATATGAAATGAAATGAAAGCACCTAACCACTTTGTGCCCAACCAACGGGTCGCAAGAGTTCAGCTAGAAATGATGGCTGTGAAATGACTTGTATCTTTGAAGTCAATGTTATCTGTGCAACATCAAAGGGTTTGGAATCTACCCCTTGAACAGTATTGATGAGCATAATATGGCTTGCTGTTTTCCACAAAGGGAAATGATCTTTTTGCTGTTGAAGGAGCAACTTCCCCACTGACCTGTGTGCATGATTCGGAGCACAGTGCTCAGCGAGGAACAGTGACAAATGAATACCTCCAGCTGAGGGCTATATAAAACCATTGCATTTCGACATGATGGGAGCGAGATTCTGCCCCAGCCCTCTGGTGACCATGTGTTCTGCTTGTCTTGTGTTTTATTAATCTCTTTGCCAAAATTACAGTCTCCCCAGTTCCCAGGTGTGCTTGATATGCATTCCCTATATCTGTCATCATCCCCCATTGGTCTCCGAGGATATTTCCAGGCAACCAGGAGGGGAAAAGTTTTTCTAAATAAAAAATTGTTTTTTTCTAAGAAATAGCAGTATGCTTGAACTAGCCCAGATCTGGTGCTAGGAGCACAATATATCCTTATTTAAGTCCTGGGCCAGTCACCAACTCTCAGCTCAATCAAAAGACCTGTCATATACCCCAGCCTGAGAAATGTTGTGGAAGCCTGGGATATAATGTGCTGAATAAATTGTGGATGGTGTTTTTTTGCTTTGTTTTTAAAGCACAGCATATGGCTGGCATTCCACTCCCCTTCTGACTCTTGCAGTCTTCCTGCCTGTTTACTCCTTTCCTTGCCCTGTTTCTACTAATACAGCTGCCACATCGACTCTGACATCACAGCGAGACATTTCAGACAGCGATGTCACACTGCTGCTCCCATTGGTGTAGTTGCTCTGATGTCATAGGGGGCCAGTGCCGGATTTACATATAAGCTAAACAAGCTATAGCCTAGGGCCCCACTCTCTTGGAGGCCACCCAAAAATTTAAAGGAAAAAAACTCCTGGATGTACATTTCCAAAATATAAGATGAAAAACAAATAAAATAAAATCTACACACAGCAACAGTGTTTTGTGTTGTGTAGGCTCCTATGATGTAAGTAATGGCCCCCACCTGCTAGCCTGCTCTCTAAAATATCACTGGTTTGCTCATTTCTATATATAGAGTGCCTGCATTTTGCATGGACTTGTTGCAGTGCAACATGTGCAAATGGCTTTAGATACCTATTAGGTCCATAAATTACCATATAGCATATATTCAACACAAAAAACAGTGACAATTTGTTGTTGACAAAGGACAGCTGGACATATAAAGGACCCCATTGCCTTCAGTAGCTGAGGGCCTCATCAAACCTAAATCCGGCCCTGTAGGGGGCCTAAACTTATGCAACTATGTGATAAAGGGGGTCTTAACAAATGAATTCCAAAGTCCATGGCCAACTCTTAGAAATCTAAATCACATAACTATTTCCCAGACAGCATAAATAACATTAACAGCAGTCAGTTCCCTTTAGACAACAATGCATAAGATCACACTCAATGATGTTTATGTGATACACAATATCATTATACCATCTCAGTTATGCATATACTACCTCAGCTGACCCACTTTTAAATTCCTCCGATACCTAGACTTTGTTTACCTATGGAAATTGCCCAGGAAAATGTTCCCACATAAATATTAATACCCATCTCTGTGACATTTCAAATATTTTCCTCCTCTAACAGATCTTCATAATCATACAACAATGGAAATGCGAACAAATGATGAGAAAGATAATTTACTTTTTTTAAAAAAAGTGTGTGTTGCGGGGGGTGGGGTGAGAAATCCAATTCAATTTCTTTCATTAAAAAATTCCTTTAAAAGATTTCCATTTCCCATTTAATTTCTTGTTTGTCTATATAATTGAAGGCCTGTTTGCATAAGCAGAGGTCAAAAAAGATGGCTCGTTCCTAAAATATAGTCAGAGTCAAATGTATAATTTCAAGTCTGTCCAAACAAAATTGCAATGGAGCTAAAAGCAACGAACTCCTGACTTTGGAGTATAATGAAATATTGGGGTAATTTGGGTTGAACGACTGTCAAAAATATGGATGTTATTCATTATGTACTCAAGGGTATGTTCCTGGGGAAATATAATGTGGTATAGTGGTTACAGCATTGCCTTCAATTGGGGAGGCACATTTTCAATTCTGCACTCAGCCACAAAGTCAAATGTATGACCTTGGGCAACTCACTGTTGCCTCTCAGCCTAAACCACCTTACAGGAATGTTGTGAATTTAAAAGGGGAGGGCATGTACACTGCCCTGAGCTGCTTGGAAGAAGGCAAGATAATAATAAAAAATCAGCTAGAATAAAATCAGAGTGCTCTGATGGTGTTTCCTGCTTGACAACCATATGTCGGGAGTGCTCTGATGGCGTTTCCTGCTTGGCAGGGGGTTGGACTCGATGGCCCTTGTGGTCTCTTCCAACTCTATGATTCTATGATTCTATGGTTCTAAAAGGGATTCAGTCTTTTGTCCTTGGGGTTGTGGGTACAAGTATGTTCCCCCATAGACCTGGCCTGTAAGTAATCATACATTCATTGCACATTGTCATTCCATTGTAACAGACTATCTAGGGTTCAGAAAATACCCAGTTCACACCTTGACAAGACCACTCAAGGTGGCACAAGTCTATATCATCTGCAAGATGGGGATATAATAATACCAACCTACCTTACGGAGCTGTTTTAAGGAATAATGAGATTGTATATGAAGTGTTCAGAATATCCCCGGACGCTATGTAAATAATTAGATAGCATTGCTATAATTATATTCCAATCAATGGTGATTGTTAGCATCTATCAAGTCAGCTTGGAATAGTCATGTTATAGAATTGTAAAACGGGAAGGGGCCTTGAAGGCCACTAGTACAACCTTTAAGATCTCCATTGAGCAGAGTGTTGGAAGTCCTACAATGGGGTTCATTTGGTGTGTGACTTAAGGGGTTAATTCTGCTATTGGTCTCAATGACAGGAGACTCTGATGGAGCCTCATCAGTCAGCAGTTAGATGGGTAAGATTTGACCATTGGAGGAGTTGGGAGGAAGAATAGTTCTGAAGGAGTTTCCACCCTGCAGAGGCCTAACTTAAGGAAGAGTTCATTTTCCCCATTTTCTCCATATATCATATGCTGTTTTTCTTCAGTATACCTCAGCGAAATCATTATTTTCCCTGTGTTCCCCCTCACTCCTCTCTAAGATAGACATTCCCAGTTCCTTCAGCCTTTCTTCATAGAACTTGCTTTTCATGTTCCTGGCCATTGCGTTTCTCTGAACTCTTTTCAAAGCTATGCTTCTTAAAGCAAGGCGTTGCATTCTGGACACAACACTCCAAATGAAGCCAGATTAGTGCAGAATAAAGTCGAGCGATTACTTCTTGCAACTTGTCATACCACCACTTCCTTATTGATGGCTGGGTGTCCCTTCTGTGGAAAAAGAGATGATGATACTTCCTCACACAAAAATTGAGCAGCTTTATTTATTAATGCCTGCGCATTGCTTCGAGACTCTGTGATGGATAGCACTGCTAAACAGGTGCCAGCCGCTGTGTAATTAACTCTAAGGCGGAAACCATTAACCAAGCTGAGAATGGGAGTATCTTAAGCAGGCAGCTTGCCCTGCATGTCAGCCTTTCTGTGTTGTGCCTGATTTAGCAAGTACAGGGCACAATTCAACCTCCGCAGGAAAGATGCTTGCTAGGAAGAACAATAGAAAGGTGGCTGGGACAGGCCTTGGACAGCAGGCAGCTATTGTCCAAGGTCCTTTCAATGGTGAGAAGTTAAGAGCTGCGCTGGAAATTCTGGAATTCTCTTTTCTTCTGCGACCATTCATTGGGTGATGAAATGAAACCCTCCTGAAATATTGTGGAGGGGGATAAAGAAAGGTCTCTAACACTTTCTGCTGCTTTGTTGTTGTTTAGTCGTTTAGTCGTGTTCGGCTTTTCGTGACCCCATGGACCAGAGCACGTCAGGCACTCCTGTCTTCCACTGCCTCCCACAGTTTGGTCAAACTCATGCTGGTAGCTTTGAGAACACTGTCCAGCCATCTTGTCCTCTGTCGTCCCGTTCTCCTTGTGCCCTCAATCTTTCCCAACATCAGGGTCTTTTCCACGGAGTCTTCTCTTCTCATGAAGTGGCCACAGTATTGGAGCCTCAGCTTCAGGATCTGTCCTTCCAGGGCTGATTTCCTTCAAAATGGAGAGGTTTGATCTTCTTGCAGTCCATGGGACTCTCAAGAGTCTCCTCCAGCACCATAATTCAAAAGCACAAATTCTTCGGTGATCAGCCTTCTTTATGGTCCAGCTCTCACTTCCATACATCACTACTGGGAAAACCATAGCTTTTACTATATGGACCTTTGTGATGTCTCTGCCGTTTAAGATGCTGTCTAGGTTTGTCATTGCTTTTCTCCCAAGAAGCATTAAAATTACAAGAAGGCCAATGGTTTTCTCAACTTAAAAAAGACAAGAAAGCAGCCTACATCATTTAGAGCAGGGCAAGAGACTCTCCTCAGTAGCCTGCCAAGCACCTTTCCTAGAATGCCTTAGAAGCAACACTATGTTCTGGCACCTCTCCAAGGCGTTCCAGGAAGTGTGGCTTCCAGGAAGCAGCACAACACTCCCTCCATAGCTTCCTGCTGGCTGCACTTCCTGGCAGGGGTGGTAAACAACAACAATCTCCCGAAAATTTCTTCCCCCACAAAAACAGCAACCCCCCCCCTTTTCAGGGAAAATATTTGGGGGGGGGGACTTGAGAGGGGATATTGATCCAGTGTTACTAAGTTAGTAGCTTGAAACCAGTATGGCCAGTTGATCACGCTAGGCCAGGGGTCAGCAAACTTTTTCAGCAGGGGGCAGGTCCACTGTCCCTCAGACCTTGTGGGGGGCCGGACTATACAGTGGTACCTCAGGTTACATACGCTTCAGGTTACAGACGCTTCAGGTTACAGACTCCGCTAACCCAGAAATAGTACCTCAAGTTAAGAACTTTGCTTCAGGATGAGAACAGAAATTGTGCTCTGGCGGCATGGCTGCAGTGGAAGACCCCATTAGCTAAAGTGGTACCTCAGGTTAAGAACTCTTTCAGGTTAAGAATGGACCTCCGGAACCAAGTTTTTAACCCAAGGTACCACTGTATTTTGGAAAAAAGAAGAAGAACGAATTCCTACGCCCCACAAATAGCCCAGAAATGCGGTGTGGTGTAGTGGTTGAGAGCGGTAGTCTTGTAATCTGGGGAACCGGGTTCGCGTCTCCGCTCCTCCACATGCAGCTGCTGGGTCACCTTGGGCCAGTCACACTTCCTTGAAGTCTCTCAGCCCCACTCACCTCACAGAGTGTTTGTTGTGGGGGAGGAAGGGAAAGGAGAATGTTAGCCGCTTTGAGACTCTTAAAGGGAGTGAAAGGCGGGATATCAAATCCAAACTCCTCTTCTTCTTCTTTTAAATAAAAGGACACATTCTACTCATGTCAAAACACACTGATTCCCAGACCGTCCGTGGGCCAGATTTAGAAGGCAATTGGGCTGGATCTGGCCCCCGGGCCTTAGTTTGCCTACCCATGTGCTACCCTTGGAGCAATGAGTTCCCTAAGCATTATTGTTCCTAAAATATTTTCAGGCACCATGCTCTTCTGTTAATCTAGGGTCAGGGAGACTTTTTCAGACCAAGACATTCTGTAATAGGCAACCTTCCAGGATTCCCCATGCTAGTGGTGGTGGTTGGGAGGGCAGTCAGACCCCAAAGTGGGCAGGGCTAGAGCCACACCAAACTTAAGCGGTTTCTACCACCAGTACCACCTGCACCCATCTCTCTGTCCAGGAGACATGAATATGGCCCTAAGACACATTGCAGCCAGGCAGAGACACTTGAGAAGGGCATGGAGTAAGATTCGTGAGAGACGTGGCCTGGGGAGAAGGGGTGTGTGTTGGCCAGGGAGGCCTGGAGAGAAAGCATTCAGTCTGAAGTCCACAGGTCCTCCACTCTACTGCATTGCTCCTTTATATTGCCACAGTTAAATCCTGCTCATTTACATGAAATAGCCACCTACATAGACAGCATCTTAAAAAGCAGAGGCATCACCTTGCCGACAAAGGTCCATATTGTTAAAGCCATGGTTTTCCCAGTAGTGATGTATGGAAGTGAGAGCTGGACCATAAAGAAGGCTGATCGCTGAAGAATTGATGCTTTTGAATTATGGTGCTGGAGGAGACTCTTGAGAGTCCCATGGACTGCAAGAAGATCAAACCTATCCATTCTGAAGGAAATCAGCCCTGAGTGCTCACTGGAAGGACAGATCCTGAAGCTGAGGCTCGAATACTTTGGCCACCTCATGAGAAGAGAAGACTCCCTGGAAAAGACCCTGATGTTGGGGAAGATGGAGGGCACAGGGAGAAGGGGACAACAGAGGACGAGATGGTTGGACAGTGTTCTCGAAGCTACCAGCATGAGTTTGACCAAACTGCGGGAGGCAGTGGAAGACAGGAGTGCCTGGCGTGTTCTGGTCCATGGGGTCACGAAGAGTCGGACACGACTAAACGACTAAACAACAGCAAGCCACCCAATTTCTCACAGGGTTTCGCACGTTCTAAGGAAAAACGTCTCCTCTGGGTTTTACTGTATTGTTATTGGTGTTTTCATCAGACTTATAGGAACAATGTTTCCTCCTCACCATTACAGATGTTGCTTAGGAGAGCATACTCTATGGCACCCTAGTCTTTGTGCATGGCCATAGAGCCCAGAACTCACTCCCCTCACAACCTGTAGTGTTACACTCTCAAAGCATCATTGGAAAAAGCAATTTTTTTATCCAAGCGTTTCCTGAACTTCTCCCCCCCCCCCAAAAAAAAAGAATTACCAGATATGGAGAGCAAATTGCCACTACCTTCTCATCAACTCCTCCTCCTTTCCTACTCACCCAATGCCAATTTGAGGTGTGCATTACAAGCTCCAGACTCTAATCATTGGAGCCAGGAAATATGGGCTTTGGCGGCATGTCTAGTTGTCTGACTGGCCATTTTTGAAACTAGGGGCTGTGCCTAAGTAACACTGTTAGAGAATACGAAAAAATATATATCATTGTGCATGCACATCCAAAGATCCGGTTGAGATCACAGCCAAAGGACCACAATGACTTTCCAACGTAATTTCATTATTGTCAATCGGATAAATGCTCCGGATAAATGCTCCAGATAAATTGGGTTTGTGGATTAATGCTATCACATCCTCTTAAAGAACCCCTATTCATATGGTGTACATATATCTTCAGAATATATATCTCTAAGATATCTACACACAGACACACACACACAAAAACACACACACACACACACACACACAAAACACACACAAGTCATGGCTATTTAATTCAAAAGTAGAAAATTCCAAAATGATGAGTGCTTGCTTGAGCATACTCCTATACCTTCTTCAAATTCCAATTAAAAAGCTATAACATTTACTGTATATATATATATATATATATATATATATATATATATATATATAAATGCCCCCCGTAAAAGCACAATAAATGAACAGATTGCTTTAAATCAATTTTGCAGCAAGCATGTAATGTTGCTCTAAAATTCAACTCCCCTTTTCCTTTTATTGTTCAACTAATGGAACCCAATGCTTTGTTTTCTTAATGTGTATTTGTGGTCAGGGATGGGGGAATCTGAAGATAAACAAATGTCATCTTCTCAAACAGCTCACCACCATGTATGCAATTTCCCACTGAGCATACAGCAAAACCTTGTTCTGTTAACAATTGTTGCAGTTTGGCCAACCTAATAAAGGAAGAACATTCTGGGACCTCTACCCATTTGATTTCCCAGTGCTCAGTCTTCATACTTCGGTACTTTGCGTGTTTTTGTGCATGCAAATCGAAGAAGCATTGTTGGCGTCTGCTTGCCTTCCCAGAAGTAACATTCGTTTTTCCTGAAGTCCTACCAAAAGCCAAGTTTACATATTGCCTCTCTGCTGGCCTCTTGTAGCTTGTATTGAAGTTCTATTATACGTGGATTACAAATGCTTTCTCACTGGCACACCGCAGCACTACAAGATCATTTCTTTCAGTTCAAATAAGGGTTTAAATCCCTGCTCAGCTATGAAGATCAGCTCAGTGCCCCTGAGTCAGATACCATCTTTTAGCCTAACGTACCTCATGAGGTTGCTGCAAGAATAAGAAGAGGATGGGAGAAAGCCCGAGGTGCTTTTTGGATGGATGGATGGATGGATGGATGGGTAGATGGGTAGATGATAGATAGATAGATGATAGATAGATAGAGTGGTACCTTGGGTTACCACTTCAGGTTACAGACTCTACAAATAGTACCTCTGGTTTAGAACTTTGCTTCAGAATGAGAACAGAAATCACACAGTGGCGGCGGGAAGCCCCATTAGCTAAAGTGGTACCTCAGGTTAAGAACAGTTTCAGGTTTAGAATGGACCTCCTAAAAGAATTAAGTTCTTAACCTGAGGTACCACTGTAGGTAGGTAGGTAAGTAGGTAGACAGACAGACAGACAGACAGACAGACAGATATAGATTAACGTTGTATTTGAGCTGTGTTTGAAGTAGCTGAAATAACCAAACCAAACATTTACTATTAGCTGTGGGAGGAGCTTATCAGTGTTTGCAGGGCAGCAGCGCGCGCCTATCGGCGCGCGCAGTTTGAACCATCTTTCAGATTTAGGGGAGCTAGTCTCAAGCCCAACGACACATTCTCAAGATGGAGGGGGAGGGAACAGCTGCAGTCGCCTGCGGTTCCTGCGCAATGTTTGCCATCTTGCCAAAGGTTGCAGGCAGCTTTACGTGCAGCAATTGCATGTTGATTGCCCTCCTAAAAGACAAAGTCCAGCAACTGGAGGAACGTGTAGCTACGCTCCAAAGAATTAGAGAGCTGGAGCTCTTCTTGGAAGCAACAGAGCACACCGTCTCCACCAAGGAGGAGACAGGGGACTCCCCTGAGAAGGAGGCTAGTTCACCAACACAGGAGCCCGATATGTGGAGAAACGTGACTCAAAGAAGTAGGAGGCCCAGGGTTCGCTCTGATTGTCTAGAAATACACAATCGCTTTGAGGTCCTCTCCCCTAGCATGGAAGACGAAGAGCAGACTCCATTTGAGGATCTCTCCCTCATTACAGTCGATCACGTATATGAAGATGAGCAGCAAAGTCAGTCCTCAGGGAATGTGCAGGCGACCTTGGAACGGACCGCTCACGGAAGAACCCTGACCAAACCTAAGAGAAGGTGTGTAGTGGTGATAGGGGATTCCTTACTGAGGGGAACAGAAGCAGTGATCTGTGGGCCTGACAAGATGTCTCGGGAAGTGTGCTGTCTCCCCGGGGCTAAGATCCAAGATGTAACTGAACGACTGCAAGGAATCATAAAACCCACTGACAAATACCCCTTCCTCTTGGTTCATGTGGGAACCAATGACACTGCAAGCAATAGCCTCCAGAAGATCAAAAGAGACTTCGAGGCTCTGGGCAGGAAATTGAAGCAATTAAATGCACAAATCGTCATCTCATCTGTCCTCCCAGTTGAACGACGTGGCCCAGGGAGAGAGAGGAAAATAGTGGAAGTAAACAGCTGGCTTCGCAAATGGTGTAAACAGGAACGGTTTGGATTCTTAGATCACGGACTGCAGTTTCTTGAGGATGGACTTCTGGCAAGCGATGGGCTGCACCTCACAACGGTTGGGAGGAATGTTTTTGCCAAAAAACTAAGAAACCTCATCAGGAGGGCTTTAAACTGACTAATGTGGGGGAGGGAGACAGTGCTCCTGAAGGTAGGAGTCTATTAATTGATGAAGATGATCATCCAAATGTCATAGACCAAATGGAGCAAACAGCAAGCAGACCTAGTGGTGGGAGGAAAAAATCCTTAAATAAGAGACACGGGGGAATGACTAATGGACTTCAATGTCTGTACACTAATGCACAAAGCATGGGAAATAAACAAGATGAGCTTGAGCTCTTGGTACAGCAAACTAAATATGACATAATAGGCATCACTGAAACCTGGTGGGATAAGTCCCACGATTGGAATGTAAAAATGGAGGGATACAATCTATTTCAGAGAAACAGACCAGACAAGAAAGGAGGAGGAGTGGCGTTATATGTCAGGGATGTGTATACCTGTGAAGAGATCCAAGATTTAGAACCTCAAAGCCAAAGTGAGAGCATTTGGGTCAAAATTAAGGGAGAGAAGAATAATAGTGACCTCATTGTGGGAGTTTACTACAGATCCCCAAGCCAAACGGAGGACATAGATGATGCCTTCCTGGAACAGATGGCCAAGCATGCAAAAGGAAGGGAGATAGTAGTAATGGGGGACTTCAATTACCCAGATATTTGTTGGATGTCAAACTCAGCCAAGAGCATAAGGTCAAACAGATTCCTCACTGGCCTTGCAGACAACTTCATTGTCCAGAAAGTGGGAGAAGCAACAAGAGGAACAGCCATTTTAGATCTGGTCCTAACCAATGTCGATGACCTGGTTAATGGGGTAGAAGTGGAAGGATCATTAGGCGCAAGTGATCATGCTCTTCTGAAGTTTACTATACAACGGAAAGGAGCAGCCAAGCATACTAGGACTCAATTTCTTGACTTTAAGAAAGCCGACTTCATAAAACTTAGGGAAGTGCTGGGTGAGATCCCATGGACAGTAATACTAAAAGGAAAGGGAGTTCATGATGGCTGGGAGTTTGTTAAGAGGGAGATAGTAAAAGCACAACTTCAGGCAATACCAATGAGACGGAAACATGGAAGGTGCCTAAAGAAGCCAGGGTGGCTATCTAAAGAACTTTTAACTGAGTTAAGATTAAAAAAGGATGTGTACAAAAAATGGAAAAGGGGGGAAACCACCAAAGAGGAATTCAAACAAATAGCCAGCACGTGTAGACACAAAGTCAGAAAAGCTAAAGCACAGAATGAACTCAGGCTTGCTAGAGAGGTTAAAAGCAACAAAAAAGGCTTCTATGGGTATGTTCGTAGCAAAAGGAAGAACAAAGAAACAGTGGGGTCACTCAGAGGAGAAGATGGTGAAATGCAAACAGGGGACACAGAAAGGGCTGAACTCCTCAATGCCTTCTTTGCCTCAGTCTTCTCCGATAAAGAAAACAATGCCCGACCTGAAGAATTTGGAGGAAATGATTCAGCAGAGGAAACACAGCCCAGAATAACTAAGGAGATAGTACAAGAATACTTGGCTAGTTTAGATGTATTCAAGTCTCCAGGGCCAGATGAACTGCATCCAAGAGTATTAAAAGAACTGGCAGATGTGATCTCAGAACCACTGGCAGTCATCTTTGAGAATTCCTGGAGAACAGGCGAAGTCCCGGCAGACTGGAGGAGGGCAAATGTTGTCCCTATTTTCAAAAAGGGGAAAAGAGAGGACCCAAATAATTACCGCCCAGTCAGTCTAACATCAATACCAGGGAAGATTCTGGAGCAGATCATTAAGCAAACAATCTGTGAGCACCTAGAAAGGAATGCTGTGATCACCAATAGTCAGCATGGATTTCTGAAAAATAAATCATGTCAGACTAACCTGATCTCATTTTTTGACAGAATTACAAGCCTGGTAGATGAAGGGAACGCAGTGGATGTAGTCTACCTTGATTTCAGCAAGGCATTTGACAAGGTGCCCCATGATATTCTTGTAAAGAAGCTGGTAAAATGCGGTCTTGACTATGCTACCACTCAGTGGATTTGTAACTGGCTGACTGACCGGACCCAAAGGGTGCTCATCAATGGTTCCTCTTCATCCTGGAGAAGAGTGACTAGTGGGGTGCCACAGGGTTCTGTCTTGGGCCCGGTCTTATTCAACATCTTTATCAACGACTTGGATGATGGACTCAAGGGCATCCTGATCAAATTTGCAGATGACACCAAACTGGGAGGGGTGGCTAACACCCCAGAAGACAGGATCACACTTCAAAACGACCTTGACAGATTAGAGAACTGGGCCAAAACAAACAAGATGAATTTTAACAGGGAGAAATGTAAAGTATTGCACTTGGGCAAAAAAAATGAGAGGCACAAATACAAGATGGGTGACACCTGGCTTGAGAGCAGTACATGTGAAAAGGATCTAGGAGTCTTGGTTGACCACAAACTTAACATGAGCCAACAGTGTGACGCGGCAGCTAAAAAAGCCAATGCAATTCTGGGCTGCATCAATAGGAGTATAGCATCTAGATCAAGGGAAGTTATAGTGCCACTGTATTCTGCTCTGGTCAGACCTCACCTGGAGTACTGTGTCCAGTTCTGGGCACCACAGTTCAAGAAGGACACTGACAAACTAGAACGTGTACAGAGGAGGGCAACCAAAATGGTCAAAGGCCTGGAAACAATGCCTTATGAGGATCGGCTAAGGGAGCTGGGCATGTTTAGCCTGGAGAAGAGGAGGTTAAGGGGTGATATGATAGCCATGTTCAAATATATAAAAGGATGTCACATAGAGGAGGGAGAAAGGTTGTTTTCTGCTGCTCCAGAGAAGCGGACACGGAGCAATGGATACAAACTACAAGAAAGAAGATTCCACCTAAACATTAGGAAGAACTTCCTGACAGTAAGAGCTGTTCGACAGTGGAATTTGCTGCCAAGGAGTGTGGTGGAGTCTCCTTCTTTGGAGGTCTTTAAGCAGAGGCTTGACAACCATATGTCAGGAGTGCTCTGATGGTGTTTCCTGCTTGGCAGGGGGTTGGACTCGATGACCCTTGTGGTCTCTTCCAACTCTATGATTCTATTCTATGATTCTATTTTCAATTTGGGAGCAGAAATTATAAATTTCAGCAGGAAACACGTTTTCATTTCCAAAGAGATGTACAAATATCCAGCTTTTCCAGTCCTGGTTATATCACTGTTTTCTCTGGCTGTGTTTCTTCCTCCAATCAGGAATTACAAAGTGAATGTCTCAACATATGTAGCCAATCAGATTAGGATATCACTGACGGCAAGTGAAGGCAACTAAGAGTGAGGGCCATGTTTGAATAAGCAAACCTTTTCCACGGAGTACTGAAAAATGACACAGAAGGGGAAGAATCTTTTTTGGCACCACTGATAGCATTCATGAAAGTTGTGACAAGTGTCACTTAGCTCTGTTTGTATGCATTTCTTCTGCTATAGCTTTCACTGAACATTTCACGTATTTATGTAACTTGGTGGGGGAAACAGTCTTTGGGGAAATAGAAAGGGAGAGAATGTATATGGGAGTTAAGTTCCTTCAACAGCAGTGGTGCTGAGTGCTACAAAACAAGGAACAGAATCGTTTTTAAAATGTTGTAAGTTTCCAAAAGTCTATAGGGAGGCTCAGCCCATCAGATAAGTAACATGCCGTTGCTATTTGCCTGAGAGATGTCCCACTGAGCAAACGCGCAGAAAAACGAATGCACGCCACAGTAAAACACTGCTATCATGGCATGCAGACACAGCCTGAATTTAAATTTTGCACACCATTATGTAGTCTACTCACATTGACTTTCAATTGCAGAAAGCTCAGGAAATGGCATTATACCCAAACACTGACCCATCCAGCGAAATATTATCTATGTCAGGAATGGGGAACCTGTGACTCTTCAAATCTTATTGGATTACAACTCACACCCTGCCTGACATGGCTGGGCCTGAGTGGAGTTCAAAACAAATATCCAGTGGGCCACATGTTCCCCACTTGTGGTCTGTGCTACCTGTTATGTACTGAAGTTCTCACCCTGGGCCAGCAGAAGAATACTGTAGATAGTTCAGGTCCACATATGCAAATAAGGAATCGAAAGTGACGTTCAGTGATTGGATAGTTACAGAAAGTTGCTACAGTTATGTTGTACTGGAGCTCTATATAAGCAGGCTGGCTAAACCCTTCAGTTCAGTTCTGTTCTGACCTGTGAATAAACAAGAACTGTTTGGAAAATCGCTGTGTCGTCTGATATGTTCACCCACAACCTAACACTACCTGGCAGTGGGTCTCCAGGGATCTAGACAGGGGTCTGTTCTAGCCCTCCATGGAGGTGACAAGGATTGAGCCTGTGGCCCCCAGAGCCCAAAGCACAGGCTCTGATGCTGAGCTACAGCCTTCCCCCAATGTTTTCTAGGAACTGGAGGGTCGTGAAACCCCATTAGTACTCGCAATGAGCAGCACTGTTTTAATTTTGATCTTCCCATGCTGTGCCTTATTTGGACACCCGGGTTAGCTCCGTCCCAATTAAACATGTCGCGCCTTCAAGGCAGCGAGTGAGAAATAGGCTGGAAACCCAAGTCCCTCCAAGGCCATTTTGCAGGCTACGGCTATTCTGCAGGGGCCCATCTTGCCAGACTGCCTTCACCGAGCTGCAGGAAACGCAGTTGCTGAGGCCAGCAGAAATGCGCTTTAAGCTACACAAACACAGGAGCTCAGAGGCACCATCCCTCACAGCACGGACTCTCCTCAGTAAATTGCAGAGGCAAAATGTGCTTGCTGGCAAAAAAGGGCAGCTTGAGTTTGAAGGGCAGGGTCTTATATCAACGGACTTCTCTCTCTCTCTCTCTCTCTCTCACACACACACACACACACACACACCCCTCTCCCTGTGGAATGAATAAACACACTGCAAATGGCTTAGAACACAAACAAGAATCCATGAGAAGGCAAGGTAGCCAGCAACTGCTTATGCAGTTCTGACATTTGTCAGAAGAAAATAGCACTTGTTTTATGTTCAGTTGCAAGACCTCCCCGCAATGTGTAATAAAAAAATTGGCATTCAGCTGGTGGATTATGACAAGGGTTCATCAAATCCATCAATTCCCGTTTCTCATTTTTCTCATGTTAAATTTAGTTCTCCACATTCCCACATCCATTTACGATTGCCTTTTCTTAAAAAAAAAAAAAAAATCCTCGTGAAAATTCATCAACACGTTAGCACAAGTTTAGTGTGAGTCTCTCCTAATATGCTCCCCAACAGAATCAATTTTGCATTTTTAATATAATGCATTTTTGCATGTTATTTCCACTAAATATACACAGAAGTATGCACGCTTTGCCCCAATATATGCATTTTCACACACATTGCTTGGTCTGAGAATCGAATTGCAAACTTTGGAGACGGGCAAATTCTGAAGGATGACTGCATTTTGGCAATGTTTGGTTTAAATGGGAAGCTTGGGAAGACTTGCAAAGCCACGATAAGAGACCATCTGTCAATCATGTGATGTCATATTTGGCCTGCAAGGCCAATTCTGATCTGGCCCCCAGAACCATAAACATTCCCTAACACTGGCATACTGGTTCAGGAAGCAATGATAATGTGAACCATCCCTAGAGAGAGGTAGAAAAAAATCTGCCTATCTATTGCCTCCATTAGTCAACTTTTTATAAAGTAAAGGGCCCAAGATGTATCAGGTTCCAAGGCATGCCATGCTCAGACTGCACTTAAAGGGGGAACCCGTGGAAATGTTGACTGCCACTGAGTTCGTCTACCTAATAAATTATCCTAGGATGAAAATGAAGGTTAGATGAAAGAGCTTCAGATTCTTCATGGGATGGATCTTTGTACATATAACAGAAGCTCAAAATCATATATTCATTGCTGTGTGCCACATGTTGCATCTGAATTATGGAAGATTCATTCATTCATTTTATTTTACTTTATTAAATTTATACCCCACCCTTCCCCTCCCCAAGAAGTCCAGGGCAGAAAATGCTTCAGGTTGAAGGAGGGATTTGAATTCAGGACTTCCCAATCAATTGCTTGACTTACTAAACACTCTTGGCTCTAATCTCAGCAGTCAGCTTTCAACGTGAGAAACTGTCACAGGCAGCACAAAACAACCAGTTCACAAAACAGGCAAAACGCTGCCACCACCCGAAAACAAATAATAAAGCAGAAAGCTTAAAAAATATATATTAGAAGGAACAGGGGGCTGTGACTGAAACCCAGGGCATCCAAAAATACTAGAATAGCTCAGCTGATAAAGCATGAGACTCTTAACCTCAGGGTGAGGGGTTTGAGCCCTATGCTGGGAAAAATATTTTGTTGTCCCTGAAGGGGGCAATGACAATAAAGATATTAAAAAAAAAAATAAAAAAAAAATATTCCTGAGTTGCAGGACATTGTAACAGATGGCCAAGTCTCCAATCCTATGTTGGGGACCCCAATGTTAACATTGCCCTGGGAAATGCTTGTTCGCCACCTTACCTGTCAAACAATGGCTTTTCTCCGCAATCGAAAGCATCCTGTAATTCTTTGACGAGGTTAGCCTGGCCAGGCAGTCGGAAAAGCCCCTCCTCCTTCAGCCCCCGCAGCCGGATAAAATCCACACACTGTTCCACCAACATGGGCGCCAGGTGATTTCCATATCTTTTCTCGTAACGGACGGTGTCTTCCAGCTTCTGCCCAAAAATTCCTGTGAACGACAACGATAGGAGCTATAGGGGTGTTCAAGGAAAGAGACCGCCCAGTAAAAACATTCAGACATTTGTGGTGGTTCTTGTAGACTGAGAATGAATTCTTCCTCTCTCACTTTTTTGGCTATGTGGTTGTTTAAGGAACAGGAGAGTGAGCAGCTAACATTTACAGAACCATCTTGTGCATTAAGATCATAGGCACTGAGTCAAAAACCTGATTGAGTATTCAAATCTCCCCCATTTTCTGTGGATGAGACCTGTAGACTTGCCTCTTAGCGTTCTATCATAGGATTTCTATGCAGTAGTTTGTCCTCCAAGGAATGTAATTGCATCGTTGGCCATAGTGAATCAGTCAGCATTTACAGCTCCAATACGGGACACAGGACAGCAAAAATTTCTCAGCACCAAAGATGGAATGGCAAGGGCAGAGTTGAATTCTCTTGAGTTTTTATTTCGGCTTTGAGACTTGATTGGAACTTGTTGTTTGGGGGGGGAGGGGCATATCCCCCCAAGGGGTTTTCCAAACATTTTAGGGTGCAGTTGCCCCCCCTTCAGAAATTTGCCCTAAAGAATTTTGCTGAAGTAAAATTTTCAAGAGTAGTCCTTGAACAATTAAAACTAAAATGTAAGAGTTCCTCATTCTTGACAAAAAAGGAAACTGAACATCAGCAGGTTTGTCCCTTTCCTAGAGCATTCCCTAGCAATTTCATCTTTGCAAGTACAGTGGTACCTCGGGTTAAGTACTTAATTTGTTCTGGAGGTCCGTTCTTAACCTGAAACTGTTATTAAGCTGAAGCACCACTTTAGCTAATGGGGCCTCCTGCTGCCGCCGCGCTGCCGGAGCACGATTTCTGTTCTTATCCTGAAGCAAAGTTCTTAACCTGAAGCACGATTTCTGGGTTAGCCAAGTCTGTAACCTGGAGCGTATGTAACCTGAGGTACCACTGTACTGAGCTTCTAGGAAGTTTCTTTTTGCCTAGAGGATCTGAAACACGAGAACATGGCATGGACCACAGCCATGGCCTGATCACCTATCACAAACTCAACTTGTATTCCTTTGTGCACTTTGTTTTGCTAATTCCTTAGGGAAGAATGCCCACCTCTCCCTCCAATGTATTTATATTAGCAACCGATTTTGCATTGCATTGTAGCTACTTTTTCTTCCTTTTATCTCTTTGGCAAAGGCTCAAGGACAAATCAGCTCCTGTTTCGAAAGGCACACCTGCTTCATTATTTGCCCTCTTTCTTCTAATCTTAGTCACTATGACAACACAAGTCAAGAGGACCTATTCACACAGAACAACATTCTGCAGTTAAATGCAGTACTGCACGGTCACCCTCTGCTACGACCTCCCCAGGACATCATTCCATCCAGGAACACAAAGAGCGTCGTTAATTGTCATTCAGAACCATTGTTTTCACATATGTTCTGTTCATATTTGCAGTGAAATATTAAGAGAGCCCAATGGCAAAAGCTGCTACACAGACTGCTTCAAAAGGTGATGGGTTCTCCTTTGCTGGAGATGTTTCTGCAGAGATTTGAGTGGATATATTCTCAGGGATGATGCAATGGCAAGGTTGCTACATTGACTTGCAAGGTCCCTTCCACTTCTGTGAGCCTATGAGATGTAGTGCTCTCCTCGTCGCGTTTCAAGCTGCTTTTGAATTCATTGAAAACACAAGCAAGCAGCGTAAGGGGAAGAACTGCATCTCAGTGGTAGGACAGCAACTTTGGATGCAGAAAGTCCCAGGTTCAATCCCTGGCAATCCCAGGTGGGGCTGGAGATTCCCTCTTCCTGAAACTCTGGAGCTAGATGGACCAGTATAAGTCAGCTTCCAATACTCCTGTGCTCCAATTTGTGATGGTGATGATGACGATGATAATTTTTTATTTATACCCCACCCTCCCT